>NC_090649.1:352630093-352875093 GCF_040937935.1 Hyperolius riggenbachi | reverse complement strand
TATATATGTATGTATATATATGTATGTATATGTATGTATGTATATATATATATATGTATGTATATATATATATGTATGTATATATATATATATGTATGTATATATATATATATATATATATATATATATGTATATATATATATGTATATATATGTATGTATATATATGTATGTATATATATGTATGTATATATATGTATGTATATATATATATATATATATATGTATATATGTATATTATATATATATGTATATATGTGTGTGTGTGTGTGTGTGTGTGTGTGTGTGTGTGTGTGTGTGTGTGTGTGTGTGTGTGTGTGTGTGTGTGTGTGTGTGTGTGTGTGTGTGTGTGTGTGTGTGTGTGTGTGTGTGTGTGTGTGTGTGTGTGTGTGTGTGTGTGTGTGTGTGTGTGTGTGTGTGTGTGTGTGTGTGTGTGTGTGTGTGTGTGTGCGCGCGCGCGTGTGCGTGTGCATATATATACACATACAGTGGGTTGCAAAAGTGTTCTGCCCCCTTGAAGTTTTCCACATTTTTTTCAAATTACTGACACAAATATGAATCAATTTTTATTGGAATTCCACATGAAAGACCAACACAAAGTGGTATACACATGAGAAGTCGAACGAAATCATGCATGATTCCAAACATTTTTTACAAATAAATAACTGCAAAGTGGTGTGTGCATAATTATTCAGCCCCCTTTGATCTGAGTGCAGTCAGTTGCCTATAGACATTGCCTGATGAGTGCTAATGACTAAATAGAGTGCACCTGTGTGTAATCTAATGTCAGTACAAATACAGCTGCTCTGTGACGGCCTCAGAGGTTATCTAAGAGAATAAGATACAGTGTATAACAAAGTGTTATGTTCTTTTTCGCAGAATAGTATAGAACTGTATTCATTTGTAGCTGAATGATGATTTCCCTTATAGATGAGTACACTGACTGTTTCCTTATGCTTTGGCGCCACCTAGCGGAATTTCAGTGTAGGTGCATGCTGAGGGAGCTATTTGCATGCATGGCACTGAAACTAGCGTGGAACGCTCCTCCTTCCGGGTTGCCGAGGACGGAGGTCACGGCCTCCGCAGGAAGTGGAGTCAGCGGTGGGGAAATGCGCGCTGGAGGAGAAAGGATGATTCCTCCTTATAAATATAGCCGAGTATAGGCAGCACTGCGTGCGCAGAGCCTCAGAAGACGCTCAGGAGAGCGAAACAGCTGTCAGGCAGCTCACCGCTCCCACCTCACTCCACAGCTCAGTAAGAAACGGGTAGGAAGGATATCTTTGCTTTTTAACTTATTTTTGATATGTGGCCGGAACAATAAAGTTTTCTATAGATTGCATGTGCCAACTGCTGTTGCTTTCTCTTTTTGCAGACAGTACTTTACGACCAAAACCCAAGTCCTGATTGCTTGGTAGATCCAAACGGTAGTGCTTTATGAACGTATCATAGGAAGACCATGTGGCTGCTTTGCAAATTTGTAGCACAGAGGCAGAGTTTCTTCTGCCCAGGAAGACGAGACAGCCCTAGTAGAGTGAGCTTTCACATTCTCAGGAGCTGGCTTCCCTGCAATATTATAAGCTTTGTCAATACAAAGTTACCACCAATTACTAAGCGTACTCTTGGACGCTTTCAACCCTTTTCGGGCACCCATTATCTTCCTTTCTCCAGGAAGAAGTTTTGTCTAAATAAAGTAAAATTATTTTCCTCACGTCACATAAATTAAGGAATTGAATGTGAAAGGAACATCAAAGTAAGCCCCCAGAGCTGCAAGCTGTACTTTGAGGGTATTCAATTTGAAACCCATATCTACCGTATTTTTCGGACCATAAGACGCACTTTTTTCCCTCCCAAAAGATGGCAAAAATGTTGCTGCGTCTAATGGTCCGAATGTGGCCTCACATCCTCCCCTAATATTAATCCCTGGCAGTCTAGTGGTCCCCACCTCCCTCCCCCTGCACAGCGTCTGCAGCGTGATGTAGTGTCACTCACCTTGTGGGTGCAGTGACAGCGGCAATTTCCCCTGTTCCTCCGATCCCTCCCGTGTGCGTTGCCTGCAGCTATTTGTCACTCACCCTGCTCCATCGCGGGTGCAGTGACAGCTGCAATGTTCCCAGTGATCCGATCCCTTCCTCCGGTAGGCGCGCGGTGGCTTCTGCTGATTATCACTCACCCTGCTCCATCGGGTGCAGTGACAGCGGCAATTTCCCCTTTTCCTCCGATCCCTTCCTCCCTCCTGTGCGAGTCGGCGTCAGTCTTTACTCAATCTGGCGTGTCCCAGGAGCCGGCTCTTCTCTCCATACTTCGGAAGGCATGGTTCCGTACTGTAGCTTTAAGGGTCCCTCGAGTGATGACCTCATCAAGCAAGGCCCCTTTGCTACAGTATGGAGCCATGCCTTCCGAAGTATGGAGAGAAGAGCCAGCTACCGGGACACGCCAGATTGAGAGAAGACAACAGGCTGCAGCTGACTCGCACATGAGGGAGGAAGGGATCGGATCACTGGGGAAATTGCCGCTGTCACTGCACTCGATGAAGCAAAGTGAGTGATAATCAGCGGCAGCCACCGTGCACGGAAGGGAGGGAGGGATCGGATCACTGAGGACATTGCCACTGTCACTGCACCCGCGATGGACCAGGGTGAGTGACAAATAGCTGCAGGCAAAGCGCACGAGAGGGAGGGATCGGATCACTGGGGACATTGCCACTGTCACTGCACCCACAATGGAGGGAGAGTGGGATGCAGGTATCAGCATCGTCACTGCAGCTGTCACTACTCTCGCAAAGGAGCATGCTGGGTGACGTCAACATTCTGCCGCCACTGTGCACCGGGGGTGGAAGGTATCGGGCATCACCTGGGGATGTTGTAGCTGTCACCACTACCAGGATGGAGAATGCTAGGTGACAGTAGTTCCCTTTAGTTTAGCTTCCATTGTTAGTTTCCCTGCTGTTGTACTGTAGTTTAACATAGCTGGGGGGAAGCAGGGATTAGTGTAGTGTAGGGAAGTGTAATGTAGCTGGTGGCAGGGTGGTGCAGCAGGGATTAGTGTAGCAGGCATGCTCAAATGTACCCATATTCGATTCGAGTACATTCGAATTCGGGTCCGGGTCAAATTCGGAGTCGACCGTGATCACGCCCATCGAATTCGATTCGAATCATGATCGGTAACTGAATTCAGGTAATATTCGTGTTCGCGAATTCAGATGGCCTTTTTTTTTTTTTTTTTTTTTTTTTTAAAGGGAAATTACAATTAAATAGGTGTAATTTAAAGGGAAGGTTCAGGGAGTGGGGGAAAAAATAAAAATTCACATCCACTTACCTGGAGCTTCCTCCAGCCCGTGGCAGGCAGGAGGTGTCACAGACCGCAAGGCCGGTCTACGGGCCGGTCAATCGATCAGAGCTAGAAATCCTCTCACACTGTCATGTTGCCCATCTTGAAGCGTAAACCCGACTTCGCAGTTTGATGAACTGACTAATGGAGGGAAGGTTTGGACGCCAAGGGATTCACCACACACATACAATTCAAAGGTCTGCCACCAAGCGGGTTACACAGCCCGCTACTGTAATTATCCTACTACTTTGAGAACGCTCTATTAACCCTTAGCAGTATGCAGGAACCTGGGTCAGATCTTTATATCTGGGCCGGGTTCTCAATGTACACTTCTATTAAACACGGTAGCAGTTTCAGGAGAATGGGTACGATTGTGTATGTTCAGCAACAGGTCATAACCGCTAAATGATTTTTAAAACGTTTAATAGCAAAAATGCATTACATACAGTTATATACACCAATTAACATATACACACCAAGCTTCAAAATAAAAGGAATAAACTCGGAAAGTTCTTACTTAGTTATGGCTGCAGCCCATTTGGAGAATGAAGAAACAGAGTCCGGTTTAAAAGTAGGCATTAATGTTAAGAGTCCTTGAACACAGCATGTGTCGGTTCTCCTTGAACGCATGCCTGGACTTTCCTGGTTGATGGAATTTGGAGAACTGGGCGGGTTTAGTCCCACCCCACTTTTATAGGACCTGAGTTTTGGGCTGTCACTACCTGGAAAGTAGGTGTGTTTAAGGCAGCGTTATCTCCTGGCAGCAAGGTTGCCGCCCCCAGACTCAGAGCAAGACAATGTACCAATTATTAATAATCTGTGTGACTCCGCCCCAAATCCGAGACTATATTCATAAGCGGCCTGCGGCCCTGTATCAAATGAGGCTACACATGCCTATTCTATCGCATTCGCTCTACGCAGGACGGATAAAGCCATTTCTCTACTGATTCCTGACAGTTAGGAAATTGTAATTCAGGTGAATGATATAACTGCTTTATGGGTATCCGAAAATGTAACTTTTGTCTTTCTGTGACAAACCTATTTTGAATTATTAATAAATTAAAGTTTCCTTTGTTTGAGTCTATGAGTTTGGAGGGAATCTCTTATCTGGCCAGTTCGAGCTGGCTTTTTGGGAGAGGGCTGGCAGGAAATGGCTCTCCCCGGGAGGTCGGGCTAGGTGTGAAATTCCTTGCTGACCTCACAGGAGTGGGTGAGGGGCTTTTGCTTTCAGTAAGAAAAGCAAAAGGAAAGGTATTTGTTTTAATCTACACAGGACTGACAGTAATGGGCTGGACCATTACGCAAGACGTTGGCGATTGCGCACGACTTTCCGTAATGTTCGCCACAGGAGGTGCCCTCGCCGCAGCTCCGGAGGCTCCCGAACGTCTCCGGTGGCCGACCCAACCTGGCCAGGTTGGGCTCTTCTGCGCTCCAATCTGCGCCTCACGGGGGCGCGCTGATGTCATCGGACGTCCTCCGGGCTGTACTGCACAGGCGCAGTAGTTCTGCGCCTGCACAGTACAGCCCGGAGGACGTCCGATGACGTCAGCACGCCCGCATGGAATGCAGAAGAGCCCGTCGTTGGAGCGCAGAAGAGCCCGACCTGGCAGCCGGCCTGGCCAGGTCGGGTCGGCCACCGGAGATGACCGGGAGCCTCCGGAGCGGCGGCAAGGGCACCTCCTGCCTGCCACAGGCTGGAGGAAGCTCCAGGTAAGTGGATATGAATTTTTATTTTTTTTCCCACTCCCTGAACCTTCCCTTTAAAAAAATAAAAAATTGATGGGGAAAACTTTTTTTTGCATTTCTTGTTTATTCTTCTTCACCGTCTTCACCTTCTTCTTTTTCTTCTCTCCATCTTTTTCTTCACCGTCTTCTTTTTCTGTTTCACCATCTTCTTTCTCGTTATCAATCATCACCATCATCTTCTTCTTCACTGGCATCTGGTTCTTCAAGTTCTTCTTCTTCAGCTGGTTCTTCTTCTTCTTCTGGTTCATCCTCACTTTGATTTTTATCTTCTTCTTCACCTGGTTCTTCTTCTTCTTCATCATCATCTGGTTCTTCTTCACCTGGTTCTTCTTCACCACCACCATTTTTTTTTGTGTTCATATTCTTCCTCTTGTACCCAACTTAATGTTTTTTCCCTTACAGAACTCAACTGTTGTAAAATGTTGTATTCAACACCAGCATAGCTAAATTTGTGGCGTAACTAATAGCTAGTGGCGCATGGCAGCAGCGCATAATTCTGTGTACCCTGGCGGTGGGAACACAGACAGAAGGAGGTAAAATACAGCAGCAGGAAGAGGAGTGACGTGTAGCAGGCAATGTAACGGGGCCATGGTACCTAGCGTTGATACCACGGCTGTAAATAAACACCAACAGCAGGAGGTTCCGGACAGCAGTCGTGCAGCCCACATTGTGTCCAATGCACAATTGGGACAGCACAGTTTTCAACCCAGACACCTCAGATTTTTTTTGTTCAACACTATATAGCTATTGTAGTGGCGTAATAGCTAGTGGCGCATGGCAGCAGCGCATAATTCTATGGACCCTGGCGGTGGGAACACAGACAGCAGGAGGAGGAGTGACGTGTGGCAGCAGGCATGTCACGGGCCGTGGTACCTAGCGTTGGTACCACAGCACCTAAAGAAAAACCAGGCCAAAGTAGCTGGGGACTGGAGGTTAAAGGGGAACTTCAGCCTAAACAAACATACTGTCATTAAGTTACATTAGTTATGTTAATTAGAATAGATAAGTAATATAATCTCTTACCCACCCTGTTTTAAAAGAACAGGCAATGTTTGTGATTCATGGGGGCTGCCATCTTTTTGGTTGAAAGGAGGTGACAGGGAGCAGGAGACACAGTTCCAATTGTCCTGTTTCCTGATCACCCCTCCCAGCTGCGCACCCTAGGCTTTAAATGTCAAATTCAAAATGTAAAAAAAAGAAATTGCACCAAAACAGCAGAACGAGAACATCATCATCAGAAATTCCATCATGCTTTGCACAGCATCAGGGGAAAAATGCCCGGGCAGTTTTCTTCTGTGCAGCTAAAAATAAGGCTTGTATAAGAGAAACAAAGTTCTGATGCTGTGAAACTGTTAAAGAAACACCAGGCCTTTTCAGTGCTGCTGAGTCGATTTTTAGTCTGGAGGTTCACTTTAATGTTGTCAAACAATAATTCCCAGGCACCTCATGTCCTCCTGTCGCCGACAACAGGGGTCTGGAACGTGCCTTCAATCCAGGCCTGGTTAATCTTGAGGAATGAGAGTCTGTCCACGCCCTTTGGGGGACAGACGAGAGCACTTCTCGGTGACCACGCCACCGGTCGCACTGAAGCACCTCTCGGACAGCACGCTGGAAGGGGGGCAAGACAGAACTTTCAGGGCGTACTGCCCCAGCTCTCTCCAGATATGCAAGCTCTCTACCCAGTACTCCAAGGGGTCCACAGGCTCCTCATCGCCGGTGTCAAGCCCACGGAAGGATCCCATGTAGTCATCCACCATCCGGGTCAGGCGCTGCCTGTGACTTGGAGAGGAGGATGCTGCTGCATGCACCTCCCCTCTCGGCTGCTCTACCATAGAGTGCCTTTGTCAAGGCCCGCAGGTCTCCTGGGCGCATGATGATGCTGCTGCTGCTGGCTGCAGGCACCGGCTGCTGTGCTGGCTGGCCAGGGATAGAGGGGGTGGAATGCTGGGGGAAGGCTTCCTCTAATCGCCGAACAAGGATCTCCTGCAACTCCCTTGTTCACTGCTCATGGCCTCCAGCAGGCAGGAACTGGGCCACCCTCCCCCTCAGCCGTGGGTCCAGGATCATGCTGATCATGCCCTCGCTTGCATCTGCTTAACCCTGGGGATCTGTGTGCAGGCACCGCAGCATGTGCCTTGCCATGGTGAACAGGGCGGTCCGTCCAGCAGAGACATCAGGGTCAGTGGCCTGAAGTTCGCTGTCTTCCTCCTCCTCTGGTCCCTGAGCCTCTTCCTCCTCTCTCCACCCTCTCACCACTGCTGCTGCGCTCCACTGTTCCCCCTCAACAGCAACATCCAGCACCTCCAACTCCTCCAACAACTCAAATTCCTGCGCAGAAGTAGACTGTGCAGGTGGCTGCTGTTACAGCTGCTTCAGGGCCTCCTCTCCCACATCCATCAAATCACACAGTGCCCTGTCCAGCAGACAAACAAAGGGCACCCACTGGCAGAGGGATGCCCGTTTCTCACTGACCAGGTTGGTTCCCTGCAGGAAGGGAGCCAACACCAAGCAGACCTGCTGCATCTGCCCCCACTGTTCATTGGAGATGAGCTGGAGTTTGGTGGTGCCGGCGACAGTGGCATCAATGATGTAGCGGTGGACAGCCCTCCTCTGCTCAACCAGCTGCTCCAACATCGCCAGGGTGGAGTTCCAGCGAGTTGGCAAATCAATGATAAGGCGGTGTCGTGGCAGGCCCTGCCGCTGCTGGATGTCTGTCAGGTTTGCTGCGGCAGCAGCTGAGCGGCGGAGAGTGCTCACAATTTTCCGAGCTGCTTCCAACAGCTCGTCCATCCTCTGGTAGGTGCGCATGAACTTCTGCACCACCAGGTTGAGGACGTGAGCCAAGCAGGGGACGTGGGTCAAGTGTCCCCTGCTGATGGCAGCCAGCAGGTTGGCCACATTGTCGGACACCAACAATGCGACTCGGAGGCCTCTGGGGCTCAGCCACGTGTTCTCCTGCTCCTTCAGGTAGTGGAGCACTTTGACTGCCGTCAAGCTGATCTTCCCCAGACTTCATCTCCAGCAGCGCTTGGCAATGGTGGGCCTTCACGCTGCTGTTGAGGCAGGTTCGCTTAGCGGTGGGAGCTGCTGCTTCTCCCCTGACCCCGCGTGGTGGCACCACATAGTAGGCGACTGGTGCCGCTTATGCGCCCACTATGCGGTAGCGGTCTGTCCCGAAATGGCTGCTCCATGAATCCATGGTGACGTGGATCCGCTGACTCATGGCATGATCGAGCGCGCGGCCCACGTTTGCCATAGCAAAGAGGTGTAGTGCTGGGATCGCCGTGCGGGAGAAATAGTGGCGGCTTGGAATTTGCCACTCCGGGATCCCGTACTGCAGGAGCTCTCTCATGTCACTCCCCTCCTGCACAAAGGAGTACAGCAGGAGCTGGGAGCACATGGCCCGGGCAAGGAACCCATTCAGCACCCGGATGCGCCTGTTGGTGGGAGGCAGCACCTTGGTCACACCAGGAAAGGACTCTCTGAGATGGGTCTGGCGGCGTTTGCCTGCACGGGAGGATGAGGAGGCCACTGTGGAGGGAGCTGATGAGGCCACTGAGGACTGGCTGCCCGGGGGGTGGGGGGGTGGGGGGGGCAGTGAGTTGCTGTGCTCCTGCTGCTGGATGAGCAGGAGGGTGCGATACTGCTGCTGCTGAAGTCTGTGCAGTGGCTGTCTGGCTCTGACCACTGCCTGCGCCACTGTCCTTCAGCTTCAGAAACTCACTGTGTTCCTGAAAATGTTTGGTTTCCAAGTGGGTCTGAAAGCATGAGGTACTCAACTAGTTGAGATCGCGATCTCTGCTTAGACTGACACCGCAACTGTGGCAAATTGCACGGGTCTTGTCATCTTCACACTTAGTGAAGAACCGCCAGACTGGGGATTTCAACTTGCCCTTCAAGCTTGAGGGCTGGGGATCTTTTGGGCCTTTGGAGGAGGTTTTTTTCACTTTGCTTGGAGGTTTGCTGCGGGTGGTGGTAGCAGCTGAAGCAGCAGGCTGTGGCTCCTGCCTTCCACGCCCTGTGCTGGCCGCTTTGTTGCTGCCGCGCGCTATCTTTGCGCCAGAGACGCCTCCTCCTCCGATGACAAGCTGCCTTCAACCAACTGTGCTGATGGTGGTGGCACATAAGGACGATCCAGCAGGTCATAATCATCATCCCCAAACATCTCCTCTGAGCCCGCCTCAACCAACTCCTCTACCCCAACATCCCCTGCATCATGCTCCTCCTCCTCCTCCTGAAATTCCACCTGTTGTGCGCCGCCAACAAGAACCTCCTCTACCTCCTCCTTGCATCCCCCCAACATCTCCTCCTCAAGCTGGGCAACCACATCCATCAAGTCGCTCGCGGTCCCGGGTGTCAAGAGCGCGCTCAGTGAGGGCAGGCTGTCCGCTGGGGTTCGACGTGACCTCAAGTGGTGGTGGAGGTTGGCTTCTGCTGTGGACCGGAGTGCTGGTGGTGGCACTGGTCTCGCTGGCGCTGGAGGTCTGGCTGGAAATGGTGGCTTGCTGATCCACCATCATTCCCACCACAGCCTGTGCCTGACTCTCCGCAATAGGCCGCAACCTGCTGCTGCTGCGCCCCTGCTCCCTCCTCCACAACTCTGCGGTCAGTGGCTGGCAGCGGACCAGTCACAGACCTGCCGGCAGCGGCTTTGGCAATGGTGTTGCCTTTCCTGCTGGTGCCTCTACCTCTGCCAGTCATCGTACAATTATACAAATACAGCAATAAAAACAAAAAATATATATATGTAGAAAGGGTGTAAACTTTAATAAAGAGTCTGGGTTGGTGGGTGAGTGAGTGACCCAAAAAAAAGGAAAGCTTTATTTTTTTTTTAAATACCAGTAGACAGACAGTACTAGTAGTGTAGTGTACAGTAGTCGATAACTAACGCGTGTGACCGACAGTGGCAATCAAAGTCTGTCACACACAGAGGCAATCAATAAGGTCAGTCAAAGATGTGACAGACAGGCAGTCACAGATCACAATAGATTCTGGCCTGTACAGTAACTAAGTCTAACACAGTACTGAAGCTAAAATATAGAGAAACCGAAAGCCCAATATAGTGTAGTATGTTAAAACATAAACGAGGTAAGGCAAATCCGTGAGAAGAATATACTCACAAACGTGGGTTACCACACAGGCAACCACTGTATAAGCAGGTGAGGAGATTAGACCTGTCCTCACTCAGGATTAAGAAGTCGCTCTCTGTAGATGAGAAAAAGGGGTAGATCACCCCTCCACCAGGGGTGGACACGATTTTGCAGTAGGAGAACAGAGGCGCCAGCAGAATAAAAGTGGATAAAACCTTTAAAATTTGCTTGGAGGAAGTGGTGGACTTACCTCCATAAAGCAGACACGAAAGACTGTCTGAAAAGTAGCAATCACATTTATTATATGGTACCCCAAAAGTGCAACGCGTTTCGCAGGCCGAGCCCGCTTCATCAGGCAATAAAGTGGGGACAAAACTGTGGACAAGAGACAGTACATTATGCTATAGTGAATTCTGCAGTTACAAGATGCATATTAATATATTACATGTCATAAAGCATACCATATGAAAAATTGCTTTGTGGAGATAGCATAAAAAGTTGGGTGTACAAGTAAACAATAGGGGGTAGAGGCTATGGTGCTCGTGATAGTAATGGGCTATGGGGTATTTTTTACACAGATTTGCAATGAGTGGTATTGGTAATGAAAAAGGGTATGTGTCAGCAAGTGTAATGTGTAATAGAGCATTGAGAAGAGAACAGAGGGCCAGAAATATAAGGTAAAGTGTGCAAATAAAATAACAAAGAACTCACCAGAATTCCAGCAGTAGCAGGTGTAGCGCCTCAGTGGAGTGGTGAGGACGCATAACTCCTTATATATACACAGGTACTTGCTAATAGGGCCAATTAGATGTGTGGGAAGTGTTAGGTGGGCGGGGTTAGGGCGAGTGTGCGAGCAGCTAATGGGTTCTCGCCATCTGTGTTCAGTGAATTGGGTTTTTGGGAAGAGTGGGCAGGGTTAGGGCGGGTTTGCGAGTAGCCAATGGGCTCTCGCCACCTGTGTTCAGTGTGTTGGGTAGTTGGGGGGGTGGATACAGGTATCATGGTTACCAAATGTGCAGCTGAGTACAGTACTAGCTAAATAGAGTACTGGTTAAGGGCACTGCCCAGGGTTCGAATCCCGGCCAGGGGATAGTTAATAAGAAAATAATACATGAACTATTAATTATGGCAGGAATGAAATTAATAAATTAATACATTTGGCATCGCAAATGTAATGTAACAAAATTATAGCTGGTGTTGATACAAAAAGGCAAATAAATACTCATGGAAAAAAACAAACATTGGAGGACAAGTTGTAAATTATTGGAAAAAAAAAATTATGGTAAAAACAATGAGATAAAAAGGAGGAAGAAGACAAAGTAAAACAAGACAAATAAAGATGTATAAATCATGAACAATTCTAATTATTGATATAAATAATGTGAATATACAGATGTGTAAATATACAGCTATGTAAAAATAATGATCTAGCCTGAGGTATTGTTGTAAAGATGAACGTTGCTATATTAAAAATGAAAAATACAAATATATATAATAAAAGTACTAAAAATAGTAGTAATAAAAATATTACACATAAAAGGATAAAAGAGAGCGTCCAGAGATAAAAGAAAAACGGAATAGGTAGTGTTTTAGTAGATTTTTTCCAAAACTTCGTTCAGACCTTCAGGTATGAGGGTTCTTAGAGTTTGTATCCAGTACATTTCATGTTTTTTAAGTTGTTCAAACGCATTTGGTAAACTAGCATCAATAGAGTCAAATAGTGTAATGCTGAAGAGTTGTGGGTTATTGTCATGGTGGGTGCAAAAGTGCCGTGAAACGCTGTGAAGGGGGAATTTATTGGCGATGTTTCTTTTGTGTTGCTCGATTCTGCTGCGGGCCAACTGTGTAGTTCTCCCCACGTACTGGAGACGGCAAGGGCATGAAATGAGATAGATGACGAATTTGGATTCGCAGGTGAGGTGGTTTTTTTATGGGATATTGAATATTGGTGCTAGAGGAAACAAAGGAAGCACAGGTGTTGATGAACTGGCAAGCTGTGCAGCAGTTCTTGTTGCAGGGGAAGCAGCCAGGCTCCTGTGCTTGCGGAGGGGAGAGTCTATTAGTTGTACGTAATTTGCTCGGCGCTAGGAGGTTGTGGAGATTCAGTGCTCTCCTATATGTAATTGAAGGTGCTGTGGGTAATAAGGGCCGTAAGTAGGTGTCTTGCATGAGAATGTCCCAACGATTTTTTAGAATATTGCGGATGGACAAATGTTGGGCATTGTAACGAGTAATAAACCGGGGTGGGCCTGTGGTATTGGAAGGTTGTCTAATGGTGGTCAGGGGGTTGGAACATTTGGCTCTATGTCTTGCATCTTTGATAAGTTTTTGGGGATAATGACGATCTGTGAATTTAACTAACGCATGTGACCGACAGTGGCAATCAAAGTCTGTCACACATGGACGCAATCAATAGGGTCAGGCAGAGATGTGACAGGCAGTCACAGATCACAACAGATGCTGGCCTGTACAGTAACTAACACCGTACTGAAGCTAATAAACTCACAGACTAACAGTAGAAATTAAGTAAAATAGTACTACTAAACTATAATCCCTAACCTACCTAAGCTAGTAGTAGGCTAAGGCTACCTAGGCTAGCAGGCCTAGCCTGCACACAGACCTAACACTAGCCTAGCACAGTATATAGTATACACTACACTAGCTGACTGAACTATAGCAATCAAATCACTTTCTAACTATAATACAATATAATATATGGGTAGAGAATGTGTATAGGAGGTAAAATGCTTGGTTTAACAATAGGAAAGCACTTGCTCAGACACGCAGCAGCATTGGAGATGCTCTCAGTACCGCTCAATCACACAGCAAGGACGGGCTCCGCAACATGGCCGCCGCCTTATATAGAGGAGGGGAGGGCCAGGCTCCCCTCCTCTGATTGGTTGCTAGGGCCTTGGCTGGAGGCTTTCTGATTAGCCCAATGACATCATCCCGCGGATACCGAAGCCGAATTGTGTGATCGGATCACGCAAGATCCGGCAGAATTCAAGAGTCACTATTCGGGTACAATCATATTCGGCAACATCATCACTATTCGAATTCGACAACCATGAAAATCTACAGGATAATTCGGGTACATTTGTCATAGGCATATTATTGATTAGGTATTGAATAACATTCTTTACCTCATAGGTTATTGATTAAATCCAGGATTGATTGATTAGACCCCCTCCCCAAACAGTCATTGCTCATATTCTTCAATATTCATATATATATATATATATATATATATATATATATATATATATATATATATATAACTTTATACTCTGTATTCTTATGTGTAACTTGCTACAATGTGCTGTAATCAGTTCAGCTCTGTTCCTGGAATGTTCCAGCTCTGTTTGAGTTCTGAGACCAAACAAGAACTAAAGCAGCGGTGAAGGTCAGCCAGCATAGAAGCTGTTAAGAAGAAGGCTGCAAGGACAGCTTTACCCAGAGCATACATTACACGATTGAGCTTGGTCGATTGCATCATAGTTAATTATGTTAAATATGTACACCCATAACACACCTTCTAATAAGTATGCACACCTCTACTAACCAATAAACCCTCCCTAAAAATGAATAACCATTAATTGTACATCATGTAATCTATAAAAAGTAAGGACTACATCCGAATAAACACTTGTTAATTATGAATCGATGAGATATGGTGTCTGTGTCTCTCTGATTCAGAGGTTTCTACATGCATGCTTAGAAACAGGTTAACATTAATTTGGATCACCTGGATAAATCCATCAAAGCGGTGTTCCCCGCTATATCAATTTGGCGTTCCTGGGTGGACCCTGGAGCGATTAGCTGCATCTCTGGTCAGACACTTTGGAGGAACAGCATAGCTGCAACTTTCCGGGCTGTACAGGGAATGCGCATTTCACTCTAAGAAGGTAAGAAGGTAAGTTGCTGTGTTGTTGGCTCAGTCCGAACATTGTTACTGCTTTCTACAGGGGATGTTAAAAGCTCCAGGGATTGAATTTACCCCGTATAAGGGATTTATCCATGGTGTGTGTATGAGAGGTGTATTTAATATGTTATGTTGGACTGTTGTTGTTTGTGAGGTTTAAAGATTGAAGTGAGGTGAGTGAATTGAGGATTTGTGTGAAGCAAGTTAGTTAACTACTGTTTGGCTGGTGGTTAATGTCACAGGAGCTTTGCTGTTTATCTTTAAACTGGTAGTTGTAAAGTATATCCTGTGTGGATTGAGTTGATAAGGAGAACGCTTGATATTTCCTATGGTTATTATTGGAAGTATTCTTGACTAATAAAGTTAACCTAGCTTTTCAGATTTAGGTTGTAAGTCGGTTAAACATTTACGCATGATTACGGGAAAAAATTCACGCCTGCATCCAGGGGTCCTGTGCAATTAGTAGTTAGCTGGTCTAATTGGTTGGTTGTTAGGGCCAGAGTAGTGGTCTGGGTGGTACTGGGGATTACTTCAGGAAGAGGGTTTTCCAGAGTTCTTTGGGCTATTTCTTGGGAGGTGATATTAAGAAGTAGCTAGCTGATCTCATATTGATTACCTTCACGGGGTTTGACTAACTGGGTTCTAATTTCCTGTACTGTAAAGATATATATCATTGAAGAGGCCTTTATTTTGAGTACTCTGTGAATGTGTGAACAAATTAATTCTGCAAGTGAGTACAGCTGTTTGTGTATTGGTGTCAGTGTTTGTCAGGTGTTACCTGTCAGGAACCGGCCCACGGCACGCCTGCGTATACGGTTCCCGACTGCGGGTTTGACCAGATTACGCGGGGAACAGCCTTATTTAAGCTACAAACAAGGCTGGAACCCCTCAAACACTTCCCACTGCCACCACTAGCGTTGCTAGACACGTCCCCTCCGCTGTCGAGGGCTAAACTCGCAATCTGCGTTTTCGTATTTGGGTCAGCTTTGCGCTTAGGCCAAATACGAGAACGCCACGCACCCACACACACAGTACAGTTGTACAGTAACACAGCACAATCAGACAATGATTTGTAATGCAAGTTACACTGTCGTGCAGCAAAACCACTAACAGTCGTTCCGAACGATACTGTTAGACTTCCCACTCGGCTGTCGAGCACAGAATTGCCCCATACACACAATGCAATTACAATTTCATATGGTAGTGTTGCTCAAACATACAATTAGGCACGGACTTATACACAGCTCACTGCAGTCTCCTCTAGGCTATGAGTGTTAGTTTAGTACCGCAGAAGTCAAGCTTATTAAATAACGATTTAATATTCCATAAAAACATAGAACAATGCAGAAAATAATATATACAGAAGATGTACAAAAAACAAAGTAAAAAAGTTACAAGATAAAAGTTACAAAAATACACACACGGATATTTGCGTAAAAATAATTATTATTATTATTATTATTATTATTTATATAGCGCCGACATATTACGCAGCGCTGTACAGTGTATATATACTGTAAAAATAAAAATTGGGATTAAAAACGTTACCAACTTGAAGGTCTAAACGTTGTCGGCGGGAGCACGCCGCTTGTTCGACCGGAAGTCGAGATCCTCTCTAGCTATGCGCTATTTCCAAGAGAAGATACTTACTAGGTATCTGCCTCTGCTTTTTATACTCTGAAATGTCCCCTGGGGCATTTAATGTCCAGCCCCCATTAACTAATGCAGTTTCCCCGTTTGTGACATCACCAAACGCTTGTCCTAATCTTTCCTGTGATATGCAAGCTTCAAAGGGTTCCTGTCTTAGCTTCTTGAAGGTTTCAGAATTCAATAGGTAAGATTGTATCCTACCAGACATCAAAAGGCTTCCTCCACATTATTTTCTTGGTTAGGGCCCTTTTCCACCTGCAGTCATTTGCGTTCACGCTGAACGCTGGCGATTGCTGAATCGCAAAACCGGCGATTCCCCGACGTTTGCGGCCGCGATTTTGCTATGCTATGCACTGCATAGCAAAATCGCGGCAAATATCGCTCCGCCGCGCGTTCGCGTTCGGGTAAAAAAACGAATCGCGGTAGTGGACATGACCTACCGCGATTCCTATGTTAAAAAGCAAACCGTAGCGATTGTAAAATCGCTAGCGGTTTGCGACTTTGCGATTCAGCCAGCGCAAACGCGCTGGTGGAAAAGGGCCCTTAAAGTGTATTTTAGCACATACATGAAAAGATTGCATTCTGGTTACAGGTAGCAGTTTGCCTGTAATTGCCTGTAGGCAGACGCAGACAATCACACCTGGGGCAGCAGATCAAAGTGACTGCTAGTGGCCTAATGAGCCGCTTCTTTGCCTATTGAAGGTGACTGGTAATGAGGTTCCCTTTTGTCTGTCTATTGACACCCACACACAATCACATTAACAGTCCATGAAGCTAGCTGCCAATACCTTCAAGCCATACTGGCTGACATCCACCTCTGAAAGCTATACAGCAGACATAAAAATGATAGAATATGTTTATGTATTCCTAACATCATCAGCACCCCAATATATCACCACACCTCCCCTCTTTAGAATGGGGCAAGGCAGATGATCTTCCCAGATTATTCTGCCAGCCCCTACATTGTTGGTTCTGCTTGACGGGACAGCCCATCAGCATTCCCATGATTGCTCCCCTTCCAGATGGCGCTGGCCGGTGATTCTAACGAATCATCCTGCCAAAGCCTACATTGACGGCCTGGCCGGGTGGGGAAACCCTTTAGCATCCTCAGGAGGGTTCCCCACCTGTCAGTTGGCTCCAAGCTACACGACTGGAAAGCTAGGTCAGGTTGCTGCAATGTGTCGTTGCCCTTGGCAACCTGACGTAACCAACCAGGGGAATGTGGGTCAGTGACGACCGTGAATTCGCGACCATAAAGACAGTGCTGCAGCTGGGGAAGGGTTCCCACAGTCGCTACACGCACTTTCTCTATAGTGGCAGGAGCTATCTCTCGGTCCCTTTGAGGAACGGTTATCTGCAGGTCTGCCTCCTCTACTTCGGACAGCTCAGAGGGAATAACTTCCCAGAACCCTCTCAGCCCACCCCTCCCAGCTGGTGACCTGCTGGCTAGCCCCCTGAGCTCTTCCAGGCTGCTGTCAAATCGAACAGCCCCAGAGAGCTCAGTGCTGCCTGTCACACATTCCAGGAAGGCTGCAGACGGAGAGGCTCCTGGGCCCTCAGGGCCAGGTTCCGAATTGGATGTGGCTGACCCAGTAACATTTGCCACTTTGGTGGACAGTCCCTCTGCTGTAGACCCGCTAGCGCTGCTGGTTACCACTGCAACTGAGGGAGCGTCCACATTACACATATCATAAACCACATCACCTTTGGTCTTAAAAACATCTGAAGGGGGGAGACCTGGCCTGGTGCCGTCTGCCCCTTCAGTGGGCAATCCATCTGCTGCAGCCCCGCAAGCCCTGCTGGTTACTCCTGCAGCCGACGGAGTGTCCACCTGACACACAGCATTATATAGCAGAACACATATGACATCAGCATTATCCGCTTTACACATATTGTCATTTGGGACATCACATAAAACATCCACCTTATCTGTATCATTACACACATTGCTACTCAGCACTCCACAAGTAGCATCAACAGTTCTTGCATTGATCGCCTCGATAGTCCGTGCGTCATAAAGGACATCGTCAGTTTCTGCATTCTCCGGATCAACATGTCCCCCTCCAGGCCTAGGCACTGGAGAATCACTAGGGCTGGCTCCTAGTATACAGTCCGTAACCCCTGGGGCCTCGCCAGCACTCCCCACTTGCCCAGCATTATCACACAGTACCTTGCACGAGTCCTGAACTTCTGCTGGGGAGGCGGGCTCCACAGGGTTTGGAGTAGGCTCATACTGGGCCACTAATCGTCCCAGGTCAGTACCCAGCAAAACGTTAGTGGGGATTTTGTCAGTTACCCCAACTTCTTTCAGTCCGCTGCCGGCCCCCCAATCCAGGTGGACCAAGGCGTTGGGTATGGCTGGGGTGACACCCCCAATTCCTCGGACAGCAATCATTTTCCCAGGTATGTACTGCTCCGGGTTCACAAGCTGGGGATGTATGAGAGTCACTTCTGCTCCAGTGTCTCTCAGCCCAGTGGCAACTGTACCCCCAACCGTGACAAGCTGCAGATTCTCTGCATAGCCAGTGGCATTCCGGGTAGCACACAAAGCCATTGGGACTTCACTGGGGTTTGAGGCCTCACTGGATTTTGGGGCCTCCCTCTTCCTCTCTGGGCAAGTCGTGCTGATATGACCCACCCTGTCACATACAAAGCATTTCCGAGTGTCAGTGGTTGGTTGCCTGAATCCAGGAGACAGCGGTGCTTGCCTCCTCTGGGTGCTGGGTGACACAGGTTTAGCACTCTGTTCTCCCCTCCAGCTGGGCGTAGTAGTCCTCCGGGACTCAGGTGCTCTATGGGCGGTGTAGGAATCGGCCATTTCCGCAGCCTCATCCACGGTCTTTGGTTCTTGATCCAGCACAAACAGCCGGACCTCAACAGGACAGGTGTGTAGGAACTGGCCATTTATCATCAGCTCCTGCAGGGAATCCAAGGTTTTGACTGACAGTCATTTTAACCACTGCTGGAAGGCAGTGCGCAGGTTGCAAGCATGATCCAGGTAGCTGTCATTAGGACCTCGCTGCACTGTCCTGAAACGTTTTCGATACACCTCCGGCATGAGGTGGTATCGTGCAATGATGGCTTTCTTAATTGCCTCAAAGTCTGTTTCTTCCTCCTGGGGGAGACTCACAAATGCCTCCAGGGCCTTGCCTCTCAGCCCTGGTGTGAGGTATCTTGCCCACTGCTCACGGGGCACCCCATACTGCCGATAAGTCCTTTCAAACCCCTGTAGGAAAGTGTCTATGTCAGAGTCCTTGTCCATAGCGGGGGAACTTATCCAGGGGGATTCTGTGGACTCGCTCACCTTCGCGTTCTGCGGGTCCAGCAGACCGGTTCTGCTGCTGAAGTTTAGCCAGCTCCAGCTGGTGTCGCTGTGCAGCTTGTTCCCTCTCGGCCTGGCGTCTTTCACTCTCGGCCTGGCGTCGCTGTTCAGCTCTTCCCTCCTCTGCCTGTCGGTGCAGTAGGATCAGCTTTAGGCGCAGTTCAGGATCAGCCGAGTTCAGTAGCTGTAGATCAGCTTCCAGAGATGGCATCTCCCTGCTTGGTGTATCGTCCAGGACATCGTCTCCCCTCGCACTCTGTGGCGGGAGCGATTCCTCCTCTGGCGTCTCGTGAGCTGCATCCGCTGACGTTGAAGTACGGGCTTGCTCTGCCTCATCATACTCCTCGAGGGCACAAACTAACTGCTCCTTAGTCTGGCCGCTCACCGTCTCGATGCCTTTGTGTTCACACAGGTTGAGTAGCATCTCTTTGTTTTGCCTTGCATAGCTGGATGCTTTCTGAGCCATCGTGTTGCAAAAATAAAAAGGGGGGGGGGGGAGGGAAAGCAAATACCAAGTGTGTATCTTTGAAAAAAAAAAAAAAAACGTATATAGATTCTGAACTGAGTAGACTTCTGTAGGCTAGTTGCTTCTAGCAAGCTTCCAGCCTTTAGTATTCAGAATAGCGAGCTAAACTGCGTACTAATGTACTAAACGTTCCCACCACTGCCAGCCAATTATGTCAGGAACCGGCCCGTGGCACGCCTGCATATATGGTTCCCGACTGCGGGTTTGACCAGATTACGCGGAGAACAGCCTTATTTAAGCTACAAACAAGGCTGGAACCCCTCAAACACTTCCCACTGCCACCACTAGCGTTGCTAGACACGTCCCCTCCGCTGTCGAGGGCTAAACACGCAATCTGTGTTTTCGTATTTGGGTCAGCTTTGCGCTTAGGCCGAATACGAGAATGCCACGCACCCACACACACAGTACAGTCGTACAGTAACACAGCACAATCAGACAATGATTAGGCACGGACTTATACACAGCTCACTGCAGTCTTCTCTAGGCTATGAGTGTTAGTTTAGTACCGCAGAAGTCAATCTTATTAAATAAAGATTTAATATTCCATAAAAACATAGAACAATGCAGAAAATAACATATACAGAAGATGTACAAAAAACAAAGTAAAAAAGTTACAAGATAAAAGTTACAAAAATACAAACACTGATATTTGCGTAAAAATAAAAATGGGGATTAAAAACGCTACCAACTTGAAGGTCTAAACGTTGTCGGCGGGCACGCCGCTTGTTCAACCGGAAGTCGAGATCCTCTCTAGCTATGCACTATCTCCAAGAGAAGATACCGTATTTTTCGGACTATAAGACGCACTTTTTCTTCCCCAAAAGTGGGGAGAAAAAGTTACTGCGTCTTATAGTCCGAATGTGGCAAATATTACCTATCTGGGCGCTTGCTAGTAGGCTTCTCATCCTAACGAGGTCCCCGGTCAGTCGGCGGATGCAGCAGCAATGTCATCTGATTGGTTTCCACCTCCCCGAGCGGCATAGCAGCAGCCGCTGTACTGATCTGCAATGTGTCTCCTCTGCAATGCTTGTCTGGTCCCCGCGGTGAGGCAGCTGCGTGATTTCAAGTTTCCTGACTCGCCGCGTGGCATAGCAGCCGCTGTAACGCCTTATGAAGCTGGACCATTTATGCAAATCTTGCCGGCAATTATGTCCATGCATCAGCCCTGTGTAATTAGCACGATCCGAGCACAGCAGGACACCCCAGCCGCTATAACGTCAGAGACCTCCGAGGCTTAAGTCCGGAGCGTCTTATAGTCCGAAAAATACGGTACTTACTAGGTATTTGCCTCTGCTTTTTATACTCTGAAATGTCCCCTGGGGCATTTAATGTCCAGCCCCCAGGAACTAATGCAGTTTCCCCGTTTGTGACATCACCAAACGCTTGTCCTAATCTTTCCTGTGATATGCAAGCTTCAAAGGGTTCCTGTCTTAGCTTCTTGAAGGTTTCAGAATTCAATAGGTAAGATTGTATCCTACCAGACATCAAAAGGCTTCCTCCACATTATTTCCTTGGTTAAAGTGTATTTTAGCACATACATGAAAAGATTGCATTTTGGTTACAGGTAGCAGTTTGCCTGTAATTGCCTGTAGGCAGACGCAGACAATCACACCTGGGGCAGCAGATCAAAGTGACTGCTAGTGGCCTAATGAGCCGCTTCCTTGCCTATTGAAGGTGACTGGTAATGAGGTTCCCTTTTGTCTGTCTATTGACACCCACACACAATCACATTAACAGTCCATGAAGCTAGCTGCCAATACCTTCAAGCCATACTGGCTGACATCCACCTCTGAAAGATATACAGCAGACATAAAAATGATAGAATATGTTTATGTATTCCTAACATCATCAGCACCCCAATATATCACCACATTACCCTCATTCATTTTAGTTAAGCTAATCATTCTTTCAGTAAAATATTGGATGCAGAGTTTTCACTTTTAAGACAGATTTTAAGAGAGCAGTATTCTGAGGAGAACAGTGAAAAAAAATTTGTTTTGTAAGATTTTGTAAATGCACCAGTATCTATTCGATGTGCAGACTGGCTGTTTCGGCCTGGGATTGGTAAGTGTAAACATTGTCTGTGTTCCACAACATTCTCAGTATGGTCATGGTTTTTGCAGCTGCGCAGTAGACAGCGTGAGACTGGTGACATCTGGAACGCACCCATATCCCATTATCAGAGGTAGTTAATATTTGTTCATCTCGAGGGTTTCATATATATAAGATGTATTTCTAAAGGTCATGGAGAGCGCTCATATTAATCTCAGGTTTTTCCCATATCCAGTTTGTTATATGCTGATGTCAGTTTTGTTCTGTGTGTTCCTGCTACTATTGATGCTATTTTCAAAATACATTTCTGTAACAAAGTTTGCACCGTGTATCATTGTTTGATACAAATAAAGTTTTATTTATGTTTCTATGTGAGAATGTGAGAGCATTTTAGTGGTAGTTGTTTTTATGTGAGGGCGAATTTGTTGTTGTGGTTTTCTGAGCTGTTTGTCAGGAAAGAATTTGTGGATGTATGATTGAGAAATGCATCTGTTTGAGTAGCTGTGAGATGGATTATATCTGTGAGCTGTGCTGTGGCACAGGGTGACTGTTTGAAGTTGAAGTCTGCGGATAAATGTATTCAGGGCCGGCCTTAGGTTTCACAGCGCCCTGAGTGAAACCTGATTTTTGTGCCCCCCCCTTCATCCTCTTCCCACGTGCATATACACGCACGCACGCACGCATGTATACACACATACAGGCCCATATGCAATTCCCCTTTTCTCCTGAGATATCTCCTAGGACAGTGGTTCCCACCCTTTTTGACGTTGTGACACATCACGCCAAATGCTCAGATCTCCGTGACACGTCACATATGTATAATAGAAAAAATACTATTCATAACCACGAATGGATGGAAAGAGTGCATTATCCTGAATATACTTAAAAATGAAGGCTTGAACCTTTCAGGAATATTCATAAAAACAATCAGTGGGACAGTTAGCTGCCTCCCCCCCATTTAGAATGATAGCACAGCACCGACAATTTGCACCCCGCGTTATAGCTGCAGTGCACCCCCCCCCCCCCAAACGCCCTCAGACTCAGAATAGGTAGTTAGCCAAGTATAGGTGCCCCTAGTATAGGATCTCATGTGTAGGTGCCCTCAATATAGGTTGCCAAGCATAGGTGCCCCCAGTATAGGAAGTCAGTTGAAGGTCTCCATCGCCCCCATAGGTAGCCAGGCGTAGGTGCCTCCAGTATAAGTATCCAGGTGTTGGAGCTCTCAGTAAAGGTAGCCAGCTATAGGTGCCCTCAGTATAGTAAATCAGGTGTAGGTGCCCTCAGTATAGGCAGCCAGCTATTGGCGCCCCCTTGGAAGCTGGCGCCCTGAGCGACCGCTCCGGTCGCTCATATCAAAGGCCGGCTATAAATGTATTCGATTTTTTGATTGTTGTTCTGGGTGATCCGTTTGCGCTCATGTCTGTGTGTGTACATGGGTGAACGTTGGAATTTTCATAGTTATTTGAATTGTTAGTTGATTGTGTTGTAAATGGGGTAAATTGAGTATCTATGAATTTGATGTAAGTTTATGAATTTGTAGACGTTTGTTGTTTTTCCAGTGTTATTATGGGATCCCATGCGTTTTCTGTTACATAATGAAATACTGTTTTCCAGTAGGTTAGAATGGAATTAGGTTTGTATAACGCTGGACTCTGTAAAAAAAAAAACTGTTTGTCTAAATATATGTTGCATGCTGCATGAATATATGTATGTTTTGTTATAGACATAGTGCATATTGATGTATGAGTTTGTTATATTGTCTGCATATTAATCTGAAGGTAAGCAGATTGTGTGGTAAGTATAGGTTTAGAAAATTTTTGGTCAGTTTTTATCTATGCTGTTTATGATTTGCAGGTACAGTATTTTGTAGTACAATAGTTGGAAGAAAAGATTATTGTTGTTTTTCTGAATATTTTTACCATGGGTGCTATGATGTCTTGGAATAGGTATCTCACGTAGACAGGAATCCACAGAACCGTTGTTCAGCGATAAAAAAATATACTTTCGACCAGGGGTGTTTCTAGGGTCCTTGGAGATTGGGGGCACCTGTGGGCACCAGGCGGGGAGGTGGACAAATGGGTGTGGCCATGAGGTGAGTGGGCGTGGTCATGGGTGGGGCCAAATGTACATGAACTTAGCAGCGGTGTAAGCTACAGATAACAGGCCTGCCCATCGAAATATTGGATGGAGCCCCTGTGCTTTATTTAGATAATTTACAATCAGTATAGGCATAGATCAAAGATGTATACGCACATACAATTTTGATTGGTCAATCACTGACCAATTTTACCACCCCCGTGCAGTAAGTGGGCCAACAGACAATGAATTTGATGAACAGAGCTAAAATTGGCTAATCAAAATTGTATATGTGTACCAGGCTTTACAGCTAATACTGTACATACTGAAAGTAGCAGGGATCAGCATACAATACAGAAGGTTTAAAATCAGTAAAGGCACAGAGTAACACCTTATACTGTACACACTGGAGGTAGATCAGCACACAGTGCAGGCACTAGAGAACAGCTTATACTGTACGCAGCAGAGGTCAGCACACTGCAGCTAGCACGCCGAAGAATGAGGGTTACATGCCGAAAAATGGGTGTGGCCATGGACCAGAATGTGGGTGTGGTCACGGGTGGAGACACATTTACATGAACTTAGCAATGGTGGGACATTGGATTAGGACAGTGGTGGCAAACCTTTTGGAGGCCGAGTGCCCAAACTGCAACCCAAAAGTCACTTATCGCAAAGTGGCAACAGCAATTTAAACTAAATACTGTACAAACGTTTTAATTCTTACATGAACATTATGGAAAATCCAAGTTGAAAATAAACTGTGAAGATAAACAATTTCATCCATCCTACTCCTGAAAAATGTATTACATTTTTTAGAACCTCACAGTTTTATTTTCTGTTTTAAAAAGCTAAAAAAGTAGGTTTAATGCTATTGTCTCATATGATAAGGATTCAGCTTCTCCCATAGTCTCGCAGTTAGCAATCATGTGACCCCCAACAAGACAAATTCAGCAATCATGAGGCCCCCAACAAGACAAATTCAGCAAACGTGAGGCCCCCAACATGGCAAAATCAGCAATCATGAGGCCCCCGACATGACAAATTCAGCAATCGTGAGGCTCCCGACATGACCAATTCAGCAATCGTGAGGCCCCCAACATGACAAATTCAGCAATCGTGAGGCCCCCAACATGACAAATTCAGCAATCATGTGGCCCCCAACATGACAAATTCAGCAATCATGAGGCCCCCAACAAATTATGAGGCCCCCAACAAGACAAATTCAGCGATCATGAGGCCTCTAACAAATCATGAGGCCCCCAACAAGACAAATTCAGCAATCTTGAGGCCCCCAACAAATCATAAGGCTCCCAACAAGACAAATTCAGCAGTCATGAGGCACATAAATAGACAGCATTTCACATAAATAGGCAGAATGCCCCCTTAATATGGTAGCCCCCTAAGTTAGGTAGTGAGTGACAGGGACCCCCAGGTTAGCTAGTGAGTGACAGGTGCCCCCCAGGTTAGGTAGTGAGTGACAGGCGCCCCCCAGGTTAGGTAGTGAGTGACAGGGACCCCAGTTAGGTAGTGAGTGACAGGCGCCTCCAGTTAGGTAGTGAGTGACAGGCGCCTCCAGTTAGGTAGTGAGTGACAGGGACCCTTTTAGATAGTGAGTGACAGGGACCCCCTTTAGATAGTGACAGGGACCCCCTTTAGATAGTGAGTGACAGGGACCCCCTTTAGATAGTGACAGGGACCCCCTTTAGATAGTGAGTGACAGGGACCCCCTTTAGAAAGTGAGTGACAGGGACCCCCGGTAGATAGTGAGTGACAGGGACCCCCAATAGATAGTGAATGACAGGGACCCCCGATAGATAGTGAGTGACAGGGACCCCCGATAGATAGTGAGTGACAGGGACCCCAGTTAGTGACAGGCACCCCCGTTAGATAGTGAGTGACAGGGACCCCCATTAGATAGTCAGTGACAGGGACCCCCGTTAGTCAGTGACAGGGACCCCCGTTAGATAGTGAGTGACAGGGACCCCCGTTAGATAGTGAGTGACAGGGACCCCAGTTAGATAGTGACAGGGACCCCAGTTAGATAGTGAGTGACAGGGACCCCAATTAGATAGTGGGTGACAGGGACCCCCGTTATATAGTGAGTGACAGGGACCCCCGTTAGTGACAGGGACCCCCGTTAGCTAGTGAGTGACAGGGACCCCCGTTAGCTAGTGAGTGACAGGGACCCCCATTAGCTAGTGAGTGACAGGCGCCCCCCGTTAGCTAGTGAGTGACAGGCGCCCCCCGTTAGCTAGTGAGTGACAGGGACCCCATTAGCTAGTGAGTGACAGGGACCCCCGTTAGCTAGTGAGTGACAGGGACCCCCGTTAGCTAGTGAGTGACTGGGACCCCCATTAGATAGTGAGTGACAGGGACCCCCGATAGATAGTGAGTGACAGGGACTACCAATAGATAGTGAGTGACAGGGACCCCCGTTAGCTAGTGAGTGACAGGGACCCCCGTTAGCTAGTGAGTGACAGGGACCCCGTTAGCTAGTGAGTGACAGGGACCCCTGATAGTGACAGGGACCCCCGATAGTGAGTGACAGGGACCCCCTTTAGGTAGTGAGTGACAGGGACCCCCCCTTACCTCGCAGCCAGCAGACCTCGATCAGCACCGTGGGTGACCCGACCAGATAGAGCGGGCGCCGGACGCACCACGCTGTATATGCGGAAGTTATGTCACTTCCGCATATCAGCGGTGTACGCTAGGTCCTAGCGCCCGCTGTGTCTGGTCGCCCGCTGATCGAGGTCTGAAGCTCTGACCGCGGGGACAGCCGGGGGGGGGGGGGCAGTGGCGGCCAGGAGGGGACAGCGGGAAGTGCCGGGCACCCCTTAGGAAGAGATCCGTGGCACCCCAGGACAGATTGGGGGCACGTGCCCCCCAAAATAGGGCTAGCGACGCCCCTGCTTTCGACAAAGATATTATTTTTACAATTAAAATGACACCTCAAGAAAACCTTGACAGATTGAGTGGTTAGAGACAGAATTACCAGTATGAAAAAGTAGCTACATGGATGGGTCTCAGATACCTTGTGTTCCTAAACATCTGTCATACTGGCTTTTGTACTGAGACCACCGTTATTGGTCTGGAAAGGTTAATTGTGTTGTGTTATAGAGCCATACCTTTAATCAGTTTAGAAGTAAATTAGAGTAAAATTGTCATTATCCATTTATCAATAATATAAATGGGAAGATGGAAATGTATTATCAAGTGATATTTGAGCCATGGTGACAATATCAGGAAAATAAACTGTATGATTCATGTGTTTGATTTGTAATGCAAATTATTGGTTATTTTTGAAATTTGTAATGTGTTTATTCACCTTTAAGTATTTGGTTCTAGTTGCACATAGCGCAGGTCTGGTCTGTTGAATCTTTGTAGGTTGAAGGATTGAGGAAGAAAGCATGTCGTTTCTGGTTGTACATGGAGGAATGTGATGTTCCTGGAATGTGTTCATGTGTTTGTTTGTGGGAATGTCCAGCGAGAGAAAAATAAAAAAATTGACTGTGCTGAGCGATTGTTTGATTTTCTTTCCATGTGAGGGGAAGTCCGGCTTTTATTTAGTGTACTAGAATGTTTATAAGTGGTGCACACAGATTCAGACATCCATTCATCCCAACTTCGAGTTGCAGCTCTGTGTTGTGAGGTTTATGTTAATATAAATATACCTAGCTGTAGATTCCTCCTTTGGATCACAAGACAGGTTCTCTTAAGTTTTGCTATAATAGGAAAATAGACAGAAATTGCTTCTCTCTAGCAGCAGCTCAGAGCAATAGAAACTAGATAAGGGGGTCTAATGATTTCAAAGTTTAATTTTTTCCCTTTATCATAACAGATTAGCTGACCGAAACTAGATAGTGAAGGACTTAGGACCTGTCAGACAGATATGTATATTTCTGCAGTGTTTAGCAAAATTATTAGCTGACAGTTATGGAAAATTACAAATAGACACGAATTACCTCATGTGAATAATCATTAATTGAATTGACCAAGCGCTTTTCTGTCTTTAAAAGGAATGGGAAAATAAACAGGGGTCAGAACATAATCTGAGTCCCTTAGACCGTGTTCAAAGGTGTCCGTGTGTTCTTCCTTGGGCCTACCTATTGGGAGTCCATTAGCCAACGTACCCACTGAGGTGCTTGGCCTCACCCTAAACTTATCTTGCAGGTCTGCGGACTTCACAATTTGGCGCCCGAACAGGGACCGTGCGACAATATCCACTTGGACCTCTGAGGTGTGGGATAAAGGACATCAGCTGCTGGTGTGGGGGATCCGTCAACTTGGTAAGAATCACTTGACTTAGCTCCTATATATCTCTGTCTCCTCTTTCTCACAGCCTCCTGAGGTCCGGGTGAGTATATTATATGCCACGTAAAAACTGAACCTTGGCTAATTGGATGTATCTGTCATGTTTGTGATGTTTGTTTCTGTGTAACTTAGCGTTATATCTGGGGTTTATTGCTTGCTATTCTGCTTATACATGCTCACATCCAAATAGTGCTGTTTTACTATCATTTACAATTGTAGTATATCTGCTGATAGTAGCCTTTAGGAATAGGTTGTAAAGTACTAATCCAGTAGTACATAGGTTGCCGATGCAAATGTAATCAATTGTATTTTCTGTCCAGTTTTTACATTGGTTTGTCCTGTGGCTTTTTCTACATTTAAAAGAAGTAGGAAGGTGACTTTTTTTGATGCAAAGTTTTAGACCAAGACAAATGTCAGTGATATAAGACTGTGTATAAACGCTGCGTAGCAGTGTCTCACTTGTCACGTCTGCCAAAGCTTTCTGTTTCAGTTCAGTCTATACTGGTTAATAATTAACAGGCCTCTGCTGCTAGAGAGAATATATCTCTTATTAACCGGCCTGAGATTAGAGGTAAACTTACAGGTCAAAGGGCCCCTGGTTTGTAAGTTTCTCTCGCTGTGTAAAAGCTTCATTGCTAACACAGAAGTTAACTATTTGCAGACTGAACTAGCAGATATCTTGGGAACATATTACCGCATCATATCTCTTGGTCTAAATATATTTTGCAGGTAGAGGGCTAGGAACGTTGTGTTTATAGGCATTTGAGAAATTACGTTTGCTAGATAGAATAAGGGTGTCTGATAAAAAGGTGTCTAGAGGTTTTATCCAGGCCCGGCCCTAGACTTTTTGCCGCCTGAGGCAATTTTTAAAGAAATCGTCGCCGCCGCCGCCCCCCCCCCCAAGCCGTTGTTGTGGGGGGCCGCCCGAGCTGGAGGGGATAGCGGGCAGGAAGGGGGTATTGGGCCTAGCGGCGGGGAGGGGGGTCGGACCCCCCCCTCCCTCGCCTGGGTCCCCCGTCCTCCGCTCCCCTCCAGCTTTAAAAAGGTCCGTGCTGTGGCTGCAGCTATTCGTAAGAGGCAACGGGCGGGGATTACTCACCTCTTCCTCGTTCCAGGCCAGCGTGCGCTCCACTGACGTCACTTCCTGCGGCGTAGCAGGAAGTGACGTCAGTGGAGCGCACGCTGGCCTGGAACGAGGAAGAGGTGAGTAATCCCCGCCCGTTGCCTCTTACGAATAGCTGCAGCCACAGCACGGACCTTTTTAAAGCTGGAGGGGAGCAGAGGACGGGGGACCCAGGCGAGGGAGGGGGGGTCCGACCCCCCTCCCCGCCGCTAGGCCCAATACCCCCTTCCTGCCCGCTATCCCCTCCAGCTCGGACGGCCCCCCACACACATGGACGGGCGGGTGCCGCCCCCCCAGAAGTGCCGCCTGAGGCAAAAGTTTCACCCCGCCTCATGGGCGGGCCGGCCCTGGTTTTATCTCATGTATTTGTAGTAAGTGGTTGGCCAACCCGTGATACAAAGTGCACTTTTTGAAGTAGTAAGTGTGTAAGCTAAGGATGGGAAATAATGTATCTACCCCTCTTGGCTCGGATCAAGCAGGTCTTGATCCCAAACCTCCTGGTAAGACAGCAGTTGAGTGGATGACAGACACCCATGGTACGTGGGCTACAGCCCCGTTTAAAAGTATTTGTAAGAAAGAAAAAATGCCAGATGGTGGAAGATTAGATTATGAGTTTTGGAAAGATTTTATAGCCAGACATCAGAAATGGCTAGAAAAGAAACAGTTAAGTACTCAGATTAAATTGTGGATGACAGAATCTCAGAAAAAGCCAGAACAGGTTGTAGAATGTTTCTATGCTGGACAGTATAGATATGCCCCGAGGAAAAGATTGCCGGCTGGGTGGCCAGACGAAAGCATTATCGACGACGTACCTGATAACACTGGTGACAACACAGGTACTATGATGGCTTTGTTAGACTTGCTTGAAGAAAGAGGTAGCGGAAGTGCTACAGTGACATCTACTGGAAGTAGGGGAAGTGGATTGCAATTGCCTTTAGTAGAATCAGTAAAACAGCAAATAGACTTTTTATTAAGGAAACACAAACATTTGAGGGAAAGAGTTGTAGAATGGCTAGAGGAATACACAAAAATGCCAGTAGAAGGGAGAAGGTTATTAGCTAATGCACATAATGCTAGCACCAGAGGGTCTTCTGAGTACCAGAAATGGTTTTATATTCATAGAAGATTGCTAGACCAAGTATACAGGGAAAGAAAGAAGAGTGATGGGACAGAGGAAACAGATACAGAGTTTGAGGATTCTTTAAACCAAGGCCCTGCAAGCAATACAGAAAGTGCATATGTAACAAAAACAATGCTGCAGGATGTACCACCTCCATATACAACCCCTGTCACTCCCAAAATGTATCCTGACCTTAAGTCAGACATCCAACCTCTCTATCCAATGAGGAGCCAGACAGTTACAGAGGGAAGTGGGGATACTGTACGGTATAAAATAGAGTGGCTTCAACCCTGGAGTCGCACAGAACAGTTATCCTTAGCCAAAGGTGTACCTTGCCCATCTGCTAACCCAGCAGGGTTTGTAAAGGCAGTAGAAACCATACAAGCTAACTATGATGCTACTTTGTTGGATCTAGAACAGATGCTAAAGGTAGCTCACTCATCTGTAGTAGACCCAATAATAGCTGCTTATAATCCCACTGATGACAAGAACACAAGGAAGGAAGGTGAGCTTTTCATAGAATATCTCCGAGATGAATGGCTCAAAGGTAAGTTGAGCAAATCTTGGAACCATGCCACGGGCCTAACACAGTTAAGTGATGAGAATGCTGTAACTTTCTGGTATAGGGTTAAAAAGGCTTTTGAGGAGGCTAACTACGATGAGAATAGTGAGAGGGATGTAGCTCAGTTAAAAACTACCTATTTGAGTGGGCTTAAAAGGGATTACAGGGAGGCTTTGCTCACAAGCAGGCCTGAGGCTAAGGAATTGAAAGAAGAAGTCCTACTACCAATTATAAGAGGGTTAGATGAGAAATTTAAGAAAAAAGAAAGGGTCCCACTTACCAAAGTTATGTTAATACAGGAACTACCTGAAGGGCAAGGCAGAGGGGCCTTCAGAGGTAAGTATTCAGGAAGAGGCAGAGGTAGAGGTGGTGGTAGGGGCAGAGGTTATGTCCCCATGAGTGAGAGAGAATGCTACCGTTGCGGCAAGAAGGGTCACTTAGCTTGGGGGTGCACTCAGGAGATTGCAGAAGAATCCAATGCTAAGCAGGCTGCAGTGCCCAGTTCTACAAAGGCTATGTACACACTTGATGATTCAGAATAGGAAATCGGCCAATCTGTATCCACTTACTCTTTACAGCACCCCAAAGGTTCAAATGAAGCTATTGTAAAATTGTGGCTTAAGGAAGCACCATTTTCTCGTTTTGATTGCCTGGTGGATACAGGGGCCAGTAAATCTATTTTAAAGGCATCTGAAGTACCCCCTCATTTACTCACCTCTAAAGAAAGCATTGGTATAGGGGTGGGAGGGAAGCAGATAAAATTAAAAGAAACCAAAGTTCTACCAATACGCATTGGGGATCAAATTGAAATTGTAACATCTGTACTGGTGTCTGACACATCACCAGAAAATTTATTGGGCGCAGACATTTTGAGCAAGATTCAGGCTAGTATCGAGTACACACCAGAAGGTATCCAAATATCGTCCCCACTAGACACACATGTTTTAAACCTTATGTCTGCTTTCATTCAGTTTCCAGACACAGAACAACAAGGTGACATGCCATTGGCCCCCGAGTTGGAAGCAGTCCCCTCCCACTTGTGGGCCAAAGGGAAATTTGATGTAGGGAAACTTGATGTTCCACCTGTTACAATCAAACTGAAACCTGGTGCAGTACTGCCACGAGTTCACCAATATCCACTAAGCCCTGAACAAAAGGATGGGATCAGACCACAAATTGCTGAGTATGTCAAAGCTGGTGTTCTAGTGCAAATGTCATCTCCTTCAACAACTCCTATTTACCCTATTCTCAAAAGAAAGATAGGAAATAGTCCACCTACATATAGGTTCATACATGATCTACGGGCTGTAAACAAAATCATAGATGCAGATGTACCAATTGTTCCAAACCCATACACAATCTTGAGTCAAATACCTCCAAGCTCCACCCATTTTAGTGTCGTAGACTTAGCCAACGCCTTCTACTCCGTTAGGCTCCACCCAGAATGTTGGAAACTGTTTAGTTTCACTTTTGACGGAGCATCCTACTGTTGGACAACTTTGCCTCAAGGTGGGGTGAGTAGCCCCTCTTTGTATAATCAAGCTCTGCATCAGGTACTACAGGGGTGGAGGAGTAAGTATGACAGTACACAGCTTCTCCAGTATGCTGATGATTTACTGACTTGTTGTGACTCTGAGTCCATTTGCAGGGAAGAAACTGTCAGTTTGCTGTGCTATCTGGCACAAACAGGTAACAAGGTGTCAAAAGACAAGTTACAATATTGCCTACCACGTGTAACATTTCTTGGTCATTGCATCTCACAAGGAGCAAAGCACCTAACAACAGACAGGGTGTCCAATGTAAAAAACTACCCCTTACCAACATCTGTTAGGAAGTTGAGGACATTTCTGGGTCTAGTAAGTTACTGCAGGGATTGGATCCCAAATGCATCCCAGCTGATGACACCCCTGTATGAGAGTGTCTCCAAGGAACCATTTGTAATCACTGAATCAGGTAAAGCATCTTTTGAGGCCTTAAAACAAGCCATAGTCACAGCACCAGTGTTGGGGCTGCCTGATTACAAGAAAGAATTTTTCCTTTTCTGCCATGAGAGCAAAGGACATGCAACAGGAGTACTCACTCAAATGCATGGCTTCAAGCAAAGGCCTGTGGCCTATTTTTCAGCCAAACTTGATCCAGTGATTCAGGGGTCCCCTGGATGTGTCAGGAGTGTAGCAGCTTGTGCCCTCATGCTTACTAAGTCGGCTGACTTAGTACTAGGACATACTCTCCATCTGTTAACACCCCACAGTGCACTTGAAATCCTAAACAGGGTACAGACTAAACATTTGTCAATGGCAAGGTTAACAAAATATGAGGTTGCATTGCTTACACCAGAAAACCTAAAATTAAAAAGATGTAACACTCTAAATCCAGCTACACTCTTACCAAATGAGGAAACTGAACTGTTTGAGGAACATGATTGTCTGGAGTTAATGGACATGGAAACTAAAGGTTTGGATAATGTCCAAGATACTCCTTTGCAAAATCCAGATTTTGAATTTTTTGTTGATGGTTCTAGGTACTACACTGAGGATGGTAAGCCACACACTGGTTATGCTGTTGTAACACTGGAGGAAACAGTGGTGCAAAAATCTTTACCTCCAAAGAAATCAGCACAGGAGGCAGAACTTCATGCTCTCATTGAGGCCTGTACTCTGGCCACAGGTAAGACTGCCAATGTCTTTACAGATAGCAGGTATGGATTTTCCATATCGCACGACTATGGTCCGATTTGGAGGTCCAGAAATTTTATGACGGCTGCAGGTAAACCAATTAAAAATGCTGATCTAGTAAGTAACTTGTTCGAGGCTCTCCAGTTGCCATCCAGGGTAGCCATATTAAAAGTACAAGCACATACAAAAGAGCAGTCGAAGGAAGCTAAAGGAAATCGAAGAGCAGATGCCGCTGCCAAAGCCGCAGCTCTCACCCCCCTGTCGGAAGTTACACTATTCAATATCTCAGAGATTCCACCTGTACCAGTGGATGTGGAGATGCTGAAAACTCTACAAAGACAAGAAGCTACCAGCCACAAAGCTGCATGGAGTAGTAAGGGGGCACAGCAGGAAGAAGATGGAGTGTGGAGGGCAGGATCTTTGTTCTGTCTTCCTAGATCTCTATACCCAATGATGGCTGCTCTGACACATGGTCCAACTCACATGGGTAAGAACAATATGGTTGCTCTGGTAGGTAAGTACTGGATAGCACCTGGGTTCAGCTCCATTGCTGCCCAAGTCACAGCAAATTGCGAGATCTGCATGCGACATAATATTGGACAAGTCGTGAAGGTAAGGCAAAGGCACATGCCCAGGCCAGAGTACCCGTTTCAAAGGTTGCAAATTGATTTCATACAGCTCCCAAAGGTGGGAGTGTATGAATATGCGCTGGTCTGTGTTGATATCTTTTCAGGTTGGCCTGAATGTTGGCCTGTGGCCAAAGCAAATGCAAAAACAGTTGCCAAGAAACTGCTGTCTGAGGTAATATGTAGATACTCACTACCAGAGGTGATTGACAGTGATCAAGGCTCTCATTTCACAGGACAGGTGGTACAAGAAATAATGCAGGCCATGGGTATCAAACAGGCTTTCCATACTCCCTACCATCCACAAAGTAGTGGGAAAGTAGAAAGATTAAACAGTACCATTAAAACAAAGTTAGGTAAAATGTGTGAGGATACAGGAAAACCATGGACAGAATGCTTGCCTATTGTCTTATACAGCATTAGAACCACTCCAATGAGCCACAGACTTGGATTAAGCCCTTATGAAATTCTGTTTGGGCAGGTACCACGCACCAAAATATATCTACCTCAGCAGCTACAGTCATTTCATTCCAATTTAGCAGAATATGTCATTGCCCTACAGAACCATCTAACTGAAACTCATAAAAGCATTTATCATTGCATTCCAGAACCAAACTGTATACAAGACTCGCACAAACTTTTGCCAGGAGATTATGTTGTATTGAAGCGGTTTAACAGGAAATCGTTGGAAGCCAGATTCCAAGGGCCTTATCAAGTTCTCCTTGTGACAGCTACTGCAGTAAAACTTGAGGGATTCACTACCTGGATTCACGTCAGTCATTGTAAGAAAGTGACTAAAAGCAAGGATGGTTAATCTGACAGCATTAAGTACTGTACTGTTTGTATATGTTGTCAATATCTTACAGGCACAAGAGTCCTTCTGGGAAGAACCCAATCTGTACATGACGTTGCAAAGGAGAGTGGCATTAGCGGAGAATAAAACAAAATGTTGGGTATGTGGTATGAGGCCAAAGGATTCAAAGGGGTTGCCACTAATAGCCATCCCCATAACAAATGAAGCATTAAGTAAAGAGGACATTTTAGGGCAAAACCATACTGCAGATAGAGCCAGAGCTGTCTGGAGAACCCCTGCGTTAAAACCAATGCCTGATTCAAAGCCTACAGTATGCATAGATATAGAAAGATCTCTTGAGACACCTCTAGTATCCCTAGGTAGACTGCCCAAATCATATTGTAATAACGCCACATATAATTTCACTATGCGATGGAAAAATGTAAATATCAGTGATATAGGCACTGATGCATGGTCCCTAGGAATAGCCTTACTTATGCTCCTAGGGGGTAACACTGGTTATATGAATTTTCCCTCAGACCAAGGTATAAATAAAACTTTATGCAACTTTACTGTACTAGATGCTATCCGGATCCCAGAGTGTGCAAACTTATTAGCAATAGAGCTTGCTATGATAGGAGCAGGAGCACATGTTAATGTGTCAAAAGAAATGTTTTCACGAGGTATAATCTCATTGCAACCACCCTATTACTTTGTTTGTGGGCGATGGGCTTATGCCTGGCTGCCAAGAGGTAGCTATGGCCAATGTACTGTAGCCACCTTAGCTCCAGGAGTAGCTGTTGTGGAAGAAAAAGCTATAACTGCAAAGAAATATTTATTGCCCCATCACAATTTATATAAAAGGAGTCTGTTTACCGCCAATGATTATGCATGGGCCTTTTTCCCTACATGGACAGGTTGGGGGATGCAAATGATGATAAGATTAAATAACTACTCCGGACTAATTGACAATATGTTTAATGAGACCATTGCAGCGGTCACTGCTAACACAGTTGAAATAGCCCAAGTACGCAAGTTAGCACTACAAGAAAAATTGGCCTTAGATTACATACTAGCGGCCCAGGGGGGGATGTGTATGGTGGTCCAGGATGATTGCTGTACGTGGATTGATGACAGTGGTGACATTGTCCTTAATCACTTACAAAAAGTAAAAGAATTGCAAAACACCGCTAGGGAAATAGGCAATGAGGGATGGAATCCTTTTAAAGGTACAAACATAGGAAATTTATTTGGTTCAATTGGAGGGTTCTTTAAACAAATAGTTGCTTATCTGGTGATGTTCCTGCTCACAGTCCTGATGTTTTATCTTTTCTATAGATTCATTATGTGTTTCATTAGCAGGTGCACTCGCACATCTGAAGCTCACATCTACCTAGTTCAAAGAAGAAACTCCTATGACGAAATATCTACCCAGGAGTATGAAAATTGCGCGACATCGTCGGTCTAACTATTAGATCCTGTGCCTGAAGGCCAATTGGCTATCAGGGTTGGTACGCTTGTCACTGTTGCGCTTAACGTGCGGTGACCGTGCCTTGAACGCGCTTTGTCACTATTGCGCTTATCGTGTGGTGGCCGCGTTTAGCTGTAGTGTAGTCAGAAGTTTATGTTAGAAAGCTTTGAAATTACTTCTGTAAAATTCTTGTTTGTTAATTGTTGTTATAATTGATTTATTAATTTATGTGGCCATCATATGGCCAAAAGGGGGGAAATGTGAGGTTTATGTTAATATAAATATACCTAGCTGTAGATTCCTCCTTTGGATCACAAGACAGGTTCTCTTAAGTTTTGCTATAATAGGAAAATAGACAGAAATTGCTTCTCTCTAGCAGCAGCTCAGAGCAATAGAAACTAGATAAGGGGGTCTAATGATTTCAAAGTTTAATTTTTTCCCTTTATCATAACAGATTAGCTGACCGAAACTAGATAGTGAAGGACTTAGGACCTGTCAGACAGATATGTATATTTCTGCAGTGTTTAGCAAAATTATTAGCTGACAGTTATGGAAAATTACAAATAGACACGAATTACCTCATGTGAATAATCATTAATTGAATTGACCAAGCGCTTTTCTGTCTTTAAAAGGAATGGGAAAATAAACAGGGGTCAGAACATAATCTGAGTCCCTTAGACCGTGTTCAAAGGTGTCCGTGTGTTCTTCCTTGGGCCTACCTATTGGGAGTCCATTAGCCAACGTACCCACTGAGGTGCTTGGCCTCACCCTAAACTTATCTTGCAGGTCTGCGGACTTCACAGTGTGAAGTGAACGGAGCTGCGATTAAATGTGTAAAAAGTGACTGGTTATCTGCTGATCTGTGTGCAGGGGAGACTGACTCCAGCCTGCAGCCACATAGTGAGTAATGCTGCTGGCTCAATTTGTCATTCACTTGCTCTGCCCTCATCCACCCGAAGTATCCATAAGTTCTTTGGTGCATGCTGGCAGAGAAGTCAGTTTGTAACACGCCTCCTCTGCTCTGTGCAGCTGTACAAAATGTGTGTATGTATATATGTGTATATACAGGGAGGACTATATTTCCAAGCATGCCTTTTCTATCAGAGTATTAGATTTGTATTGAAATGCCGAACTGAACAGAGCATCTAAAGTCCGGCTCTTCCCGTGACAGGCTTCAGCTTTTCTAATCTTTTTTGAAACGGATTTCTAAAATGCAAGGCACCATTATTTCATATATAGATTAGAATCTGAGAGCTGTTAATTTAACCTTTTGTCAGTTATTGCTATAATAACAGCTGTCACCCAGACCTATAATGTGTGTGTGATTAAATTAAAGTTTGGCATAGTTTTTGCTGATAAGTAAACTTAGTCAGTAGAAGTGTTCATTTTTGAGCAGAATATATAGATTTGATGTAGCTTATGCTGCAGATGTATATGTTACGGCCAGAACCCGAAGTTTGACCACTTCTAGTTCTGGCCGGCCACTTCGGGTTCTGGCCGGCCAATTTGCGAAGTGGCCGCTGCGCTGCGGCCAATGTTAGAAATGGATTGTTTACTCTGATATTAATGTATCTTCTGGCCGCAGCGCAGCGGCCAAACGTATAACCACTTAGTTAATTTGTTGCAATTAAGCCGGTGGCAATGTAACAATTCAAGCCGCCGGCTTTTTATCTGCCTCTCTCTCTCTCCTCTTATGGCCAGCCGGCGGGGGACACACGAGTCCCCCAGAGTCGTTCGTCGCAGCAGGGGCAGCAGAGCGGGTAGGCTGCAGACATTGCTTCTGCCAGCACCCGCTCTGCAAGAACGGCAGGCTTCCCTGCCGCGACGAACGACTCCGGGGGGACACTCGTGTCCCCGCCGGCTGCCCATAGGAGAGCGAGAGAGGCGGGCGGAAGGAGGAGAGAGAGGCGGGGGGGAGAAGGAGAGAGAGGCAGATAAAAAGCCGGCGGCTTGAATTGTTACATTGCCGCCGGCTTAATTGCAACAAATTAATACGTTTGGCCGCTGCGCTGCGGCCAGAAGATACATTAATATCAGAGTAAACAATCCATTTCTAACATTGGCCGCAGCGCAGCGGCCACTTCGCAAATTGGCCGGCCAGAACCCGAAGTGGCCGGCCAGAACTAGAAGTGGCCAAACTTCGGGTTCTGGCCGTAACATATATACATTCACATATCGTTACTCAGTGGTGCTTCGTGAGTTGATTTCTTTTTGAATATTGTAACATGATTATCAGGTTATGTTTGTCAAATTCTGTAATGAATCCTATCAGATAGGCAGATAATAGGATAACAGAGGCGCCAACAGGATAAAAAAAAAACACTTAGATGAAGAAAAGATGGAAGCTGGCACTGCTGCAGGTGGTCAATTTAATGTCGTAACATTGTAGGTACAAGTGTGCAACAGTGCAACAAACATGCACGTTACAATCGGTGAAGCACATACCCTGTGAGAAGAGGCATTTATGCCTCTTCTCACAGGGTATGTGCTTCACCGATTGTAACTTGCATGTTGTTGCACTATTGCACACTTGTACCTACAGTGTTACGACATTAAATTGACCACCTGCAGCAGTGCCAGCTTCCATCTTTTCTTCATCTATTTGTTTGCATCACTGTCAGCTTGAGCACGCATCAGGGGGTGTCCAGGAAATCAGGAGGAGGCATACTTGAAAAGGCCCTCACACGTCTACTGCATGATCTGCATTGAGTGGTATTACCCTGTAGTGCCAACTTTCTGCTTTCTTCTACTTTTAAAAAAAACACTAAAAGAACCAAAACCCATCTTGGTAATAGAGGAGGCAATGGTGGACTCACCTCCTCCAAGCAGAACACACGACTGTGGATTTTCAGTCAAAACAATTTTATTGGAAACTCCAAATAAAGTGCACGCGTTTCGCAGGATACAAACCCGCTTCATCAGGCAATAACAGATAGGAGTAAACAGCATCTGCCAGTATCATCAACACTGAGCGCCTCTGTCCAGACTAGACAGAGGCGCTCAGTGTTGATGATACTGGCAGATGCTGTTTACTCCTATCTCTTATTGCCTGATGAAGCGGGTTTGTATCCCGCGAAACGCGTTGCACTTTATTTGTAGTATCCAATAAAATTGTTTTGACTGAAAATCCACAGTCGTGTGTTCTGCTTGGAGGAGGTGAGTCCACCATTGCCTCCTCTATTACCAAGATGGGTTATTAAGTTCTTTTAGTGTTTTTTTTATCTTGTTAGTGCCTCTGTTATCCTATTATCTACATCAAGTCCACCCTTGGTGGAGGGTTGTACCCTTCCTTCTTCTACTACAGAGAGCGCCTTTTTAATCCTGAGTGAGGTCAGGACAACCTCCCCACCTGCTTTGACAGTGGTTACTTACTTGGTAACCCTGGCTTGTGAGTATTAAATTAATATTATTACTCCTCCAATTATACATTACCAGTACATAAAAAAAGGTGGAGGGGTTTGTCTCTTTGTTAATAATTCTCTTACAGCTGTCCTCAACGATGAGATGGATGAAGATTGCGAAGATGTGGAGTCCGTTTGGGTAAATACTCATGGTGGAAATAAAAATTGCCAATTGCTTATTGGGGTATGCTACAGGCCACCTCTTATTAATGAAGCTGCAGAACTGCGATTACTACAGCAAATTGAAAAAGCTGCAAGTAAAAATGAGGTCATAATTATGGGCGACTTCAACTTTCCATACATTTACTGGAGTATTGAGGCTACCCATTCTGGTAAAAGCAGCAGATTTCTGGCAGCACTACAGGACAATTACTTGACTCAAATGGTAACTGAACCAACTAGGGGGAATGCGTTACTGGATCTGATCATTTCTAATAGACCAGATAATGTATCAAATGTGCAGGTTCAAGAACATTTGGGAAATAGTGATCACAACATGATAACGTTTGATCTGATGACTGATAGGCCACGGGGCAGCGGGACCACTAAAACTATGAATTTTAGAAAAGCAAAGTTCAATCAAATTAAGCAGGCACTAAGTTTCGTGAACTGGGATAATGTACTACAAGGGGAAGACACTGAAGGGAAATGGCAAGCTTTTAAATTTATACTCAATCAATATTGTAGTATGTATATCCCATATGGAAACAAAATATCTAGGAATAAAAAAGGCCTCTATAGATTAATAGAAAGGTTAAAAATAAAATGAAGAGGAAAAAGAATGCCTATAAGGTCTTAAAACAGGAGGGGACTGAGGCTGCACTAAGCAATTATAAGGAGTGCAATAAAAATTGTAAAAAAGAAATTAGGCAGGCAAAGATTGAAGCTGAAAAACAAATCGCTAAGGATAGTATGCAAACTATTTGAGGGGTTACTAAGAGATACTATACATGACTTCACAGTAGAAAATAATCTTATTTCTCAGCATCAACATGGGTTTACTAAAGACAGGTCCTGTTTGACTAACATGCTCAGCTTTTATGAGGTAGTGAATGCTAATATGGATATTGGGAATGCTGTAGATGTGATATACTTGGACTTTGCAAAGGCCTTCGACACTGTTCCCCACAAAAGTCTGGTGCAAAAGTTGAGGATGCAAGGACTGGGGAAGAGTCTGTGTTCATGGATAGGGAACTGGCTAATGGACAGAAAACAAAGAGTTGTGGTCAATGGATTGTACTCAAAATGGGAGACTGTTAGCAGTGGGGTCCCACAGGGGTCTGTTCTGGGTCCAGTGCTCTTCAATTTATTTATTAATGACCTAGTAGATGCAGTAGTGAGCAATGTTGCTATTTTTGCAGATGATACAAAATTGTGCAGAATCATCAACTCTCAGGAAGATAGTGTCATATTGCAATAGGATCTGGATAGGATGGCTATATGGGCACATACATGGCAGATGAAATTCAATGTTGACAAATGTAAAGTCATGCATTTTGGACGTACTAATGGTCTAGCTCCATACAAAATAAATGGGATACAGTTGGGGACATCAAACTTGGAGAAGGACTTAGGAGTACTCATTGACAACAAGTTAAATAATCGTACTCAATGCCAAGCCGCGGTAGCTAAAGCTAACAAAATTTTGGGATGCATTAAAAGGGAAATAAAAACTCGAGATGCTAGCATAATATTGCCCCTGTTTAACTCTCTAGTAAGGCCACATCTGGAATATGGAATTCAGTTCTGAGCACCACATTACAAAAAAGATATTGCAGTTTTAGAGCAGGTGCAGAGATGAGCAACAAAATTGATACGTGGGATGGAAGGTCTCACTTATCAAGAAAGGTTAGATAAACTGGGTTTATTTAGTCTAGAGAAAAGACGCCTTAGAGGGGATCTAGTTAACATTTATAAATACATCAGAGGGCAATATAATAGCTTGGCGGATGAGCTTTTTGTCCCTAGGCCTTTTCAAAGGACTAGAAGACATGATCTGCGCATGGAGGAAAAACGTTTTAGCTATTTATTTAGGAAAGGGTTCTTTACAGTAAGAGTGATTAAGATGTGGAATGCATTGCCACAGGAAGTCGTTATGGCAAACTCTATACCTGCATTTAAAGGGGGCTTAGATGCTTTCCTTGCGTTGAAAGACATCCATGGCTACAATTACTATGTAATGCCTAATGATGTTGATCCAGGGATTTTATCTGATTGCCATCTGGAGTTGGGAAGGAATTTTTCCCTTTAGGGGCTGATTGGACCATGCCTTGTAAGGGTTTTTTCGTCTTCCTCTGGATCAACAGGGATATGTGAGGGAGCAGGCTGGTGTTGTACTTTATACTGGTTGAACTCGATGGACATATGTCTTTTTACAACCAAAATAACTATGTAACTATGTATACTACACTATATTGGGCTCTTGGTGTTCTCTCTTTTTCCTATCAGATAGGCATGCAGAGTCGCTACTACCTCATTGCTGAAATGCTATTTGTCTTGCTACTGTACAATGTTTGATTTTGATGCTCCACAACAAAAAAAAAAATAAGACAATAATAAAATCTGGTCTGCCCAGCCAGTAAGCACCACATCCCTCTGCGCCACCCAGAGGTTAAAAGTGAAAAATGCTCCTCCCCACTGCACTAATAAAGCACGGATATTGAAAAAAAATCAATGTTTCTAGATGCCACTGCTGAGGAAATTTTGCATTGTGTATTGTATGTATTGTATTCTAGAGAATATTGTAAAACTGTGTAAGCAATATTCATCTGGGAAAAAAACAAAAACATTGAGGTTACCAAAAAAACCTGTATGGGGTATGCAGCTTGCTGCATGCGCTAACAGCAGGCCTTTAAGGCAACATGTAACTCTGGGTCACATTGTTATTTGGCATATCACATATCATGTTTAGCATGTCTTGTGACACATGATAATTTACAAGATAAGAAGTCATTTAATTTTTTTTTGTATTTGAGTTTTTAAGTTTAGAAGAAAAATGTCCATATCCCTATTTAGGAGTAACATGATAATATTTTTAAGGTCTAAGTGCAAATTAATAAGCCACTCCCATTCCTGATGCTAGAAGTTTTTCCATATTTTTCTTTCTTGATAATATATTTTGTGGAACTACAAGTCCCAGCATCACTTAAAGTTATTACATATCTGGTCTAGTGTAGGATGATTAAAGGAATTCTATCAAAGATTACATTTTTAAGCAAACCTCTTTAATCAATGTAAAATGAATGTAAATAAAGAAGTCAGCATATATTTTTGTGAGCTGTAAGTTTTTTCAACATGTGTGTGGAAGTCAGTGTGCCCTGAGGACACACTGACGGCGATGGGGCACTGGAATAGTCCATGTTGCTAGGGGTTGCTAATTGTAAAATAGAGCATTGCAGGCCGTTTCCCTAGCTCCCTCACCCGTGGCCGCCGCAGTAACGAGCCCGGCGGCCATCCATTCTGTTCAGTTTATACCCGGACATAAGTAAGAGAGGGCGCACTTCCATATGCGCATTCATCACTGTCCCGGCGAGTCAGTGCAGTGGATGTTTGCCATTGAGGCAAAGGAGGGCGGAAGTGTTCCGTTCTGACAGAGCTTTAAGCGCTTTCAGAGCTTTCTCTTACTTATGTCCGGGTATAAACTGAACAGAACGGATGGCCGCCGGGCTCGTTACTGCGGCGGCCACGGGTGGGGGAGCTAGGGAAACGGCCTGCAATGCTCTATTTTACAATTCGCAACCCCTAGCAACATGGACTATTCCAGTGCCCCATCGCCGTCAGTGTGTCCTCAGGGCACACTGACTTCCACACACATGTTGAAAAAACTTACAGCTCACAAAAATATATGCTGACTTCTTTATTTACATTCATTTTACATTGATTAAAGAGGTTTGCTCAAAAATGTAATCTTTGATAGAATTCCTTTAAAACTTGATTTTTTTTTGGTCAAAAAGAAGGGATACTGGGGGTAACTCAATTATTGGGATATTAATTTATACCGAGATAAAAAAAAAATACTTCTCAAGATTAGCTGTTTAGTATTTGTGATATGGTTGAATGGTATTGTGTAAGATAGTATGGAAGAGTGATAGCAGTATAAATGTTATATGCCGTGTGTAAAAATTAAAGTGATTTTAATTATTATGAGAAAATAAGTACTTATTGGTGATAGTAAACATGTTTATGTTCAAGTCCGGTAAAGTATTTAGGCCGTTTGCACATTACATGTGATTCCGATTTGCATTTTTTTGCATTGTATGCTATGTTTTCTGATTGTTTTTCTTTTTTTTTTCTCCCTTTCCAAACGTGTATAGGATTAAAAGGTTGTTGTGAGTGAGTGCACTGCAGCCATCTTATCTGGCATTCCAGGACTCAATATGGAGACACGTAAAGGTCCGTACACACGCCGGACTTTAGGCAACGACGGGTCCGTCGTTGCCTCCCGCTGGGTGGGCGTGCCAGCGACAGTCCGGCGTGTGTACGCTCTGTCGTCAGACTGATACGGCTGTTTCTGAGCGATCCGCCCGGCGGATCGCTCAGAAACAGCCGTATCAGTCTGACGACAGAGCGTACACACGCCGGACTGTCGCTGGCACGCCCACCCAGCGGGAGGCAACGACGGACCCGTCGTTGCCTAAAGTCCGGCGTGTGTACGGACCTTAACAGTCAGATATTTCCCAGGGAGTGATTTGCAGGGGGGGGGGGGGGGGTATCTGGACAGGGTTACTTATGGGATTATTCCTTTAAGTGAGGCACCTTAACGAGGGGTACAGCATGAGTTCCCAATAGAGTAAAAGGGGGAGAACAGTGCATAAGGGTGTACCGGAGTTGGAGTAAAAAGGGAGTTGACCAATCCAAGTGTCCATCGCCACGACTGCAGAGCGGTAAACGTTTCTTTTGTTTTTTTGTTGTGGACAGGGCCAGAGCTTGACAAAGAGGTCGATGCTGGGCTGTTTGTGGGTTTTTTTTTCTTCGTCCACTGATTGGTCAAGTGTTTTTTTTCCAGCTCCTACCAAGTGTAGCACAAAGAACAGAACTGGAAGCAGTTCATGGGGCAATTACAAGTAAGCAAGGAATTGCCATTTACGGAGTATCAGTGTACCAGTACAGTGTCTGCCATGGGACTGCCTACCAAGTGGGCATTCAGGGATTATCATGCGGGCATCGGAGGCTGGCATGTGTAGCCCTGCACCCTGTATAGTTAAAGGCAAAGCGCTCCTTCCTACAGGGAGGTAGCAGTTTCTTGTAGTATGGAGGGAGTAGCATTGGCAGACATTGGTCTGTGGGTGCAACAAACATAACTTCTAGCAGGGCTGGTAGCGCTGGTAGTGCTCAATGGAGTTCTAGGTAAGTAAATGCGAAAAGGAGTAAGAGCATGGCAAGCTCACCTGCAAAGCAGCAACAGGTGTGTGGCATCCGTACTCTGTGCATACGTATATACAGAAGGGGGGATGTGGGAAGAGTTTGCAGTGCGGTGAGAGCTTCCAAAAGTGAAGTCCGCAGGAGCATATTTTTTTTAAAAAAGGTAAATACTTAGGATAGTACTTAGGTAGTGGAGAGGAGTTTAGCTGGGAAAAGGACACGACCACTCGTGCCAGGTGGAAACAAATTTAATGGCACAATGTTGGTGAAAGGTATGAAGGGTCAGGTGTGCTGAAAGTGTTATGTGAACAGCAGCGTAAATCTGCTCTGGTATATCACACTCCCGGAACCAATGCACTGATCCAAAGTTTTGTTAAAAGGTACATTGCACTACAATTGGTACATGCAAAAGGTGGAGTGTGTGGTAAGGGATTACCTTGTCTTGGTTCTCCAGAGTGAGATGGTTCTAGCCTGGAGAGGAACGAGCAATAAGCATCACTTCTCCTACAGGTGAGGAACAGGGAACTATATCACACTCTGGAGCCATCAACAGAGGGTGCCTCTGAGACAACTCTGCACACGTAAAGGCTGGAGAGCAGAAGGGTTTGGTTCTCGGAACGAGAAGTAAAAATTGAGATCCAGCCACATTTTCAGAGGACCAAGAGGGTGGGGAGAGCAATCCCGAGGAAGGGAGTGTCAACATGGGTAACACCATCCTCATTACACGGGTCACAACACGAGACAATACCACATAGTCCATATTTAAGCACTTATCCTCATGCTAGATGGGTAAGTGAGGAGGTACTCTTAATTGAAAGATTGTAGAGAGTACATTCTTTCCGACCTAAGGTACGCATTTTGCCTCAGGATATATATAAGGGGGGCAAAAGTCCAATCAGGACAGTTGGGAACATCTTTTGCTATTGATATGCTAATCAATTTCCTAGAAGAAAGAGTACCTACCGTATTATTCTGGGGAGGGCCACAAGGGTTAGCATGGGACGTGAGTTTAATAGATCAGGGAACCTTTTGGAGTAGACAGGTAGAATCCAGGGATACATCAGGTAGCACCCCGGGGACTCTCTATGATAAAAGGGTGATGGGACTAAAACGGGGGAGTTTAAAAATAGCGCCCGTAGTCCGGGAGGATGAAGGACAATGGACATACGGTTTTTGCATCCCACAGTCCCTAGAGTTTAAAGGTCCAAATAGATCTTGCATAATGAGAAGGGGAACCATGACAGTAAAAGTGGGGGTTCCCGCAACTCCTAAAGCTCAGGTAGTCACCCTGCCAGTGACTACCCAGGAACCCCATCTACCGTCATGTGATACACATCAGGTTGTAAAAAGTGGCCCTTTTCAGTTAAATCAACTGAGGGCAACTCCAGTTATCATGGAAGCCCAGTTTCAATTGATCACTTGGCAGATTAACTTAGAAGAGTGGGTAATATCTAATATCTACCCTAACTGCAGCACTGTCGCTGCCACCCAGGTACAGGCTTTTATGTCATGGGCACATTCCACAGGGAATAGTGTAGCCAGAAGAAGGTCCAGGGATTAAGCAGATACAATCTTGGGAGGCATGAGAGCTGGAATGGGGGTAGCAAACAGTGTAGACATAGAAGGTATGACCGAGGTCATTCAACAATTAGGCACATTGGGACAACAGAATGTGGGTACCCAACATCATCTGAACTTGATCTTGGAACAGTTAACGCACAACACATATAAAGTTCCGGGGTACACTCAAGGCACATTCAAATAATTCTTCAGGAGATGATTGCACATGCTAGGGGTACTGCATGGGAAACAGCATGCCTGTTAATGCAGACCGAGTTAACAGCAGAATTTAAGAAAATGGCGCAAGCCTTTTCAGAAGGTAAAGCTCCTTTACAGCTGAGACTTGAAAAGGAGCGATTTATCGGTTTTCCGGGGGAAGGATGCTATGTTTTTTCTGCGTTTTCTTTTGATGTAATGGGGGAAGTCAGAGTCACGGGTCAGATTTGTGGTTTGCTCCTGGCCTTATACGGGATAAAAATGTAATAAAAAATTGTTGATAAATTGAATGGCCACTATGGTGATGTGTTTTTATTTTTCACACTTCTGCAGGTGTCAGTAGATGTCTTTTCGAAGGCAGGAGGTGTGATCATAGACCAGAACCTGTCCACAGGGAGTAAACAAGGTGATTTTCCTTTTGGGCCTTTGTCGTTGTCCGTACAGAGGGATCCACAACAGCAGAGGGGAAAAAGATCCCTCGTAATCTGAAGAGATTAAGGAAGGTACCAGGTAAAGGGGGCGAAGCAGGTATAAACACCCTGAACAAAGAGGGTGAAACAGGTGTAAAATCCCTGAAGAGTGGCTTGCCACAGCCTGAAGAGTTTGGTTTTGCAGGATTCTGAGGAAGCACCTCTATCTGTAAAAGACTTTCATCAGGGTGATAGTGACGGCTTACCTAGGCCCCCTGATAGAAAAGAGTGCTAGGATACAACTAGTTTGCCTGCACTAGAAAATGGAAGCCAATTTGAACCTTGGACTGCAGCCCTCTCATCGCGGAAAGATTGTTTGGACTGTGGGTCATTCTTTTATTTTCTTGTCTCAAAGAAGGGCTAGTAACAGTGAATATGGGGAACATCTTGCTTTATCTAAGGACAATTTTTCTGTCTATTGGTACGGCATAGGGGAATGTGATGGGAAAGTTTGTTTGATGTTTTTACTTTTTTTTGCAGGTTCTTCCTTTTCCAGATATTTTTATTTGTCATTTAGGGGGGGGGGGGGGATGATGTGGGAAAGATTAACACTGTTGTTCTATTATGCCGTATGAGGTATGATTTTATGCACACTCATAATATTATTCCTGAATGTGTTCTGGTCTTTTCTGAAATAATTCCTAGACGGTTGTGGGTTTCCCCCCCAGAATAATTTTAGGTTCCACATTAAAAGGCGTATTAATAGGGTGTTATCCAGATTTTTACCATCTATTGGGTGATTTACCTATAGACACCATACGCTTGAAGGGTTAAACCCAAGCTCATTTCGCTCAGATAGGGTACATTTATCCGATTTGGGCCTGGATATATTTAATGCCAATTTACAATCAATGATTTAATCAGCCACAGAGAGGGGTGGATTTCAGTAGTATTGTTAAGCCCTAGTGTTTGGGTAGAGTAGTGTCATGTTCAGGGTTAGTTTAGTTTAGTAAACCAATTTAGGGGATAATGTTACAATAGTGCAAGAGTAGTTTAGCTTTCAATCCTAACAGCCTGTATTGAAAATTAATTAATTCATTAATTATCTCCAACTGAAAACCTATGGTTAGCTTCGGTAAATAATGTGATCCAGAGGAGGGAGCTGTCATAGGCATATTATTGATTAGGTATTGAATACCATTCTTTACCTCATAGGTTATTGATTAAATCCAGGATTGATTGATTAGACCCCCTCCCCCAAACAGTCATTGTTCATATTCCTCAATATTCATATATATATTGCTTTATACTGTGTACTCTTATGTGTAACTTGCTACAATGTGCTGTAATCAGTTCAGCTCTGTTCCTGGAATGTTCCAGCCCTGTTAGAGTTCTGAGACCAAACAATAACTAAAGCAGTGGTGAAGGTCAGCCAGCATAGAATCTGTTAAGAAGAAGGCTGCAAGGACAGCTTTACGCAGAGCACACATTACAGGATTGAGGTTGGTCGATTGCATCATAGTTAATTATGTTAAATATGTACACCCATAACACACCTTCTAATAATTATGCACACCTCCACTAACCAATAAACCCTCCCTAAAAATAAATAAACATTAATTGTACGTCATGCAATCTATAAAAAGTAAGGACTATGTCCCAATAAACACTTGTTAATTATGAATCGATGAAATATTGTGTCTGTGTCTCTCTGATTCAGAGGTTTCTACATGCATGCTTAGAAACAGGTTAATATTAATTTGGATCACCTGGTTAAATCCATCAAAGCAGTGTTCCCCGCTATATCACATTCAAATTCAAGAGTCCTGATGAGCAACCCTGTTAAGTGTAGTGCAGTATAATGTAGTTGGAGGGTGGGCAGCAGTTAGTGTAGTGCAGTCGAAGAAAAAAGTCTACAAGATTCCCCGACCCATAGATGCACCAGGATTAGTATATTTTTTTCCCCTGATTTTTGCCCTCTTAATCTGGGTGCGTCTTATAGTCCGGAGCGTCTTATAGTCCAACAGGAAATCTAGGATATTGGGAATAGATAACTTAATTAAATTCTCCAGAGTGCTTTTGTTGAATTCACAAAAGACTTTCCAAACTCTATGCTAGATAGAGGAGGTTACAGGTTTTCTGGCATGAAGCATAGTTTCAATAACATCTTTTGACAGACCTTTGTTTAGGAGCAAGCGCCGCTCAAAAGCCACACCTTCAGGTTCAGACTGGCCACTGCAGGATGGTACACTTGTCGCTGCCTCAGAAGCCGAACTGAGATTGATAAGATCATTGGATCTTTTACCATCAGGGAGAGCAGTAACGGATACCAGGCCTTTTTTTGGCCAGTCTGGAGCGACCAGGATTAGATTGTCCTGATCTTTTACCACTTTTTGCAGCACTCTCGCTATTAAGTTGAAGGGAGGGAAGGCATATGCTCTCTCTGGTCCCCAGTCCGGCAGGAAAGCATCTACACGTTCTGGGGAACCTCTGGGGTTGAGGGAGCAGAATCTGGGAAGCAGAGTGTTGTCCCAAGCAGCAAACAGGTCTATGGATGGAAGACCCCAATTGTTGCAAATCATTTTAAACACGTTCGTTCAGACACCAGCTGCTCTGAAATACTTTGCGGCTCAACCAATCTGCTAGAACATTGTCTTTTCCTTTGGGGTGAACCGATTTCAAGGAAAGAACCCTGTTGTCTGTCCAGCCAAATATCTGGAGGGATAGAGAGATTAAGGGTGGACTGAAGCTCCCCCTGGTTTGTTTATCTGAGCAACAGCAGTCTTATTGTCTGACTGGATCATTACATTTTTGTGCAACAACAGATCTTCCCATTTTTGCAGAGCTTTCCAGATTGCAAGCAATTCCCTGTGAATTGAGGAAAATGCTTTTTCTAGGGGAGACCACCTGTCCTACTTCAGATGCGCACGGCGCAACCCCAGAGGCTAGCATCTGTTGTAATAACGAGAGGATTTGGATTTGTCCAACTTACGCCTCTTTGCAGGTTTGGACGACAATTCCACCATCTCACAGAGAATCTCACTGGATCCGACAACCATGTCCTTTTATCTAGATCAGACATGGGCAAACTTGGCCCTCCAGCTGTTAAGGAACTACAAGTCCCAAAATGCATTGCAGGAGTCTGACAGCCACAGTCATTACTCATAAAGGCAAATGCATTGTGGGACTTGTAGTTCCGTAACAGCTGGAGGGCCGAGTTTGCCCATGTCTGGTCTAGATCCTCCTGTTTGCCTGACCATTGAAATAGGATTGCCAGTTGAAATATTCTGTACCTTGCTCGAGCCCAAGCAACTGCTGGGATACAAGCTGAACATTTTCCCAGGAGACTCATAGCCTGTCTTGTTGTGACAGACTTTGTTCTCAGAAGTACCTGAGTACTTTCGAACAATGGATCGACCTTCTTTTCTGGCAAACAGGAGATCTGCAAGGTTGAATTCAGTGAGATTCCTAGAAAGGTCTTTTCCTGCCCTGGAACTAGATTGGATTTCTGTAAATTCAGAATCCATCCCTGATCCTTCATAACTTCAAGCACAATCCGGATATGGTCCTGGAGCATATCTTTCGTTTGTGCCGCTATCAGAAGATCGTCTAGGTAGGGAACTAGAATAATCTTCTGCATTCTGATGCAGGCAGCTACCTCTGACATGATCTTCATAAAGATCCTGGGAGCGCTTGAAATCCCAAACTTTGAATTGGATATGAAGGATCTGAGACTGAATCTTTACGGCTGCTCTCAAATACTTCCAGTGCATTGGATGGATGGGGACATAATATGCATCCATCAGGTCGATGGATGCCATGAAGTAATTCTTCCCCAGAAGGAGGCCTGTGGAGTTGATGGACTCCATGCGGAATCTCTTGTACTTCACAAACTGGTTTAGAGACCGAAGATTGATAATAAGGCGAAAGTCACCGCTCAGCTTCGGAACCAGGAAGAGAGTGGAATAGAAGCCTTTCCTCCTCTCTGGTGAAGGTACCTCCTCCACGACTCCCTTTTGGAAAAGAGATCCCGCTGCCCTTTCCATTGCTGCCTGCTGGACTGGAGACCGAAGAGAGCTCGTTACCCTGAAAGATCTCGGGGGAACTTGAGTAAAATGAATTTTGTAACCATGTTTAATGGTTCTGCAGATGTATTTGTTTTTTGATATCTGCTACCATGCCGGAAAGACATTTTTTTACCTGCCTCCCACCTGAGCATAGTCATTGTTCTGACTGTGATCTGGAGGGATTATCTGAGGGTTTGGGGTTGAAGAGGAAACCTTTTACATTCGACTTTTTATTTTGCCATTTTTTACCAGAATAATTTTTCTGATTCCTCCTAGAGGGCCGAAATCTCTTTTTGGAAGATTTCTTTTTCTTATCCGCTGGAAAAACTTTTTCCTTTCTCCTGCTCTTTCGAGTATGGACTCTGAAGGAAAATTGCAATTTGGCTCTGCTTTAAATGGGAGAGCACAAAGCTTTTTTTTCGTTATACCATCACCATCCCAGTTTTTTAGGCACAGGACTCTCCCAACGGAGTTAATTAACACCAGACTGTATGCCGAAGTTCTGACAGCTTTGCTAGACACATCTGCAATAAATTTTGCAGCTAATTTCAATGTTGCAACTGATTGAGAAATATTCTTAGGTTGAGAACCGCTCTTTTAAAAGTGTTTGCAATTCCTGCAACCAAATAATCAAACACCTAGTAAAATGATTCAAATTATTCGGTTCAAAGATCCTGATCTTTTCAATGATCCGATTCGAATCATCCGAATCCTTGAACAGATCTGGACTTCCCACCACTATCCTGGAGAGCTGTTCTATCAGTATAGATAGAACGAAAACAGCACACCAAGAGCCGCATAACGCGGCTCAATATGATGTCCAACTTCAACACCACCATGCGTTGCGTTAGGGGCACGTTATGCGATCTTAACGTCCCCTAAAACGCAACGTCTTGGTGTGAAAGAGGCCTTAGATAATAGGTCTAATATCGGATATTTTGCCCACTTAGACTGTTCCGCTTCATTAAATGGGTAGCGTCTTTTAAACGCCTTGTTAATCACCAATTTTCTATCTGGTTCTTTCCATTCTGTTTCCATTAAGTCACGCATAGTTTTGTGAACCGGAAACACTAACCCTTTTAGACACTAAATGTTCCGAATACATCTCATCCTCAATTGAAGAGAGTTTCGGAAGATCAGACTGAATATTAAAGCAGCCCATACACTCAGCCGATTTTCTGGCCGACCGATCGATCCCGATCGATCGATCGATTGATCGATTGCAAATCGGTTGGCCAATCGACCGATCGATGGCCGATTTCGATCGATTTCGATGGATTTCCATCGAACTTGCAGGGTGGAAAATTTAGGTCGATCTGAAGAGATTGCTTATCAGTTTGCATTGGCCTTAATGGAAATCTGATGGCAAAAAAATGCCATCAGATCGAATTTCAATAGATTTCAAACTGAAATCTGTTGGAATTCTATCCTGGTAAAAAATGTTCTAAAAACGCATCAGATAGACCATCAGATGCATTTCTTATCTATCTGCTGCCAATCTGACGAGTGTATGGGCACCTTAAGAGCGGAATAAATAAACTCCAATAATTCATCTGATTGTTCAGGGAGTAATTTAAATTTAGAAAAAGCTGCAAACAACAAACTTCATTCATACATTCCCCCTTATTATTTGACCCAATGGCCGGCTCCAGCAACAAGGCTACACCGTTTGAATAGAGGCCTCAGTTCCTCGGGACGGATGATGCACATACCATAGCCGCTTTGGGGTCATGTGAGTTCTTTGGAGCCTTAATCAAAACTTTTTGTGTATGAAGGAGTGGAGGTTAGACACTATCCATTGGTGTCTGTAATGAGGGCGTATATGCTAACTGCATAGAGGCGTGCTGCTTCAATATACAGCACACGGGGTTGATCATTTATGGAGGCTGGTGCAGAAGATATGCTTCTCTGATCGCTTCTGGGAATTGCCTACCACCTGGCCAGTTGCTATTGGGGCCCGAAGAATTATCTTTTTGACATGTCAGTTTTTGCCTTTTTGATAGGAGTGCACTCCCGGCGGAACTGTGGGTTTCCTTATTAGATCTATGGCCAGGATTTGTTTTTAAGGGGGAATGTATGAATGAAGTTTGTTGTTTGCAGCTTTTTCTAAATTTAATAAATTTTGTAATTTTTCAGTAACTAGCCTTAGTGCTCCCTGTACCAATTTCCTTTTTGCATGTAATCAAACACGTTATTCCACTGCGCTCAAACGTGATCTAACCACAATGATACGTCGGGTCGTCCACCAGAAGCTGCTCCAATATACTCTGGGACCAAAGTATTGTGCTAGAAAAAGATAGAACAAGAAAAGAGAAGGAGCGCTCTCTGGTGCATTAACCTTTTTAATCTTTCTCTCTTTCGCAAGGTAAAAAATAAAACGTACACAATTCATATCAATAAAACTTGTCACACAAGGTGTATATCACCATGTCCTGGAGGTGGTGTCGCCTGCTTGTTCGCCTCCACTCTATGGCCAGTAGCAGCGGGAATCCGGAGGTCCGGTAGCGCCAGCGGGGCCAGGAACACGGGAAGTGTCGGCAGCTGCCCTGCGTCTAGTACGTCATGACGCGTTTCGGCGCTCTACGCCTTCGTCAGATGACGTACCGGCGCAGGGTGAAGAACTAAATAGACGGCTAGTTTCCGGATGTTTATGCACGCATGCGCATAGTGCCTGGGCAGACCAAGAGCAAACTGCTTAACTGCGCAGGAGCAGGGGAGGAGTTAGTATCCCAGCAACTGGCTGGACGCTTTGGGGAAGGGCTGCGTGGGTCCGGTGGGCGGTTTCGTTTCCCAGCAACAAGCTGAACGCTTTAGCAATGGCTAAGCAAGGCTTGCAGGAAGCTAAAATGCATTATGTAGCAATTGAAAAAAAAAAATATATATATATACATTTTTTCTCTTTCCTTGGATCTGCCGTTAAAATAAATAAATAAATAAATAAATAAATGAAGCTGGCAAGCGCTACAATTCATTTGATAGGAGCGCCATTCGCTCGATTCGCTGGGCATAATTACCTGTTGCAACACACAAATATCGCAATAAATATACATATACATATACAAGATACATAGACTCTAAAAAACTTAAAAAACTTAAATATAAACACACATGCGACCATTTTCCTTGCATGAAAAAGATGGCACAATCTCACAATGGGTTGAAATTATTACGCTTACAGTTTACATAGACTTTCACATTGTATCTATAGTGTGGTATCTGAACCAGGTGTTATAAACACATTTTTCTGGTATAGAGGACTATCATTTATACACAAGGCTTCATGCTGGACAGGAAGTGCACCATTTTGGGGATATAAATGTGTATATATATATATAGAGAGAGAGAGTGACCCCCAATCTTATATGTTTTCTATTTCTATTTATATTATTGGACGGAGACGATCGGATGGATTACTTAATTGTGAACAATAGTGGGGAAGGGGAGGGGGGGGGGGGGGGGGGGGGAAGGATCGGGAGTGCGACTATAAGGCTGGGAGGAAGAGGTGAACTGTCAGGTCCTGGAATTATCATATCAAAGGGCCAAAGAGTACCTGCCCCAGATGTCTTAGATAAATATAAAGGAAGGACAACATAACCCTTTCCCAGAACTGGTAAGTGAATAACCGGCTAGCGAACATAAAACAGCCCTACTGTCCCTGGCTGAAGAGGAGATATATAATCATATAATGGAGGATGTGACATAGAAGGGCATTTTCAGTTTAAATATATGTGGCAACTTCTAGTCCTTCATTCAGTCCTACTGGTGTTAAAGAATTAAGTTTAAAAATCCAGTAGGACTCACGTTCACACAGTTTCTTGTAACTTAGGCCTTTGTTTAGATTTTTAGTAATGAGTTCGACCCTTAATATCTTTAAACTGTCGGTAATTCCTCCGTGAGCTTCAGCAAAATGTCTAGGAACAGTATGTTTTGTACATCCCTCTTGAATTTTCCTCTTATGTTCACCAAGTCATTGTCGTAGAGGTCTAGTGGTCCTCCCCACATAATACTTATCCGGGCATCCACAGGAGAGTACATAAACTATAAAGGAGGAACCACAGTTTATGAAATCTTTCAATTTAATAACCTCTCCATCTCTATCAAGGAACTCTGACACCCGATGTCGAATGAATGAACAGCATCCGCATCTTTTCTTATTGCATTTGTAGTTGCCTACTAATTGTGGGAAAAACGACTTTAGTTGGAGTTTTTCTTGTCTGCGGTTACCGATGTTACTTGGTGCTAACTTATTCTTAATTGAACGTGCCTTCTTGAAAATGACTTCCGGTTTGTCTGGGAGCTCATTTTTCAGCCATGGATCCTGAAGTACAATATGCCAATTCTTTTTAACAATGTCTTTTATTCTCATTGCACTTTTATTGTAGGTGGTGACAAATGAGGGTCATCTATTTTTATTCTCCATTTTTTGTGTCTTATTGTCCGAACACTTGTTTTTCTTCACTTTGGTCTTAACTTTGTCCACACTCTTAAATTTGTCTATCACTTCAGTGATATGTTTCTCTCCATATCCTTTTTGTAAGAACTTGTTAGCTAGTACTGCACTTTGTTCTTCATAATCCTTAGTGGTGGAACAGTTTCTTCTTAGCCGACAGAATTGACTTTTCGGTATGTTTTGGATCCACCTGGGGTGATGGCAACTGGATACATGCAGGTACGAGTTCCCTGCTGTAGGCTTAAAGTGGGTCTTGGACTGAATCCTCCCGTTGGTGTCGTCTGTCATTAATACGAGATCCAAGAATACTATGCTCTTGTTATCTATGACATGGGTAAAGAGCAAATTGAAGCTGTTGTTATTGTTATTACTCTCCTGTGGATGCCCGGATAAGTATTATGTGGGGAGGACCACTAGACCTCTACAACAACGACTTGGTGAACATAAGAGGAAAATTCAAGAGGGATGTACAAAACATACTGTTCCTAGACATTTTGCTGAAGCTCACGGAGGTATTACCGACAGTTTAAAGATATTAGGGGTCGAACTCATTACTAAAAATCTAAACAAAGGCCTAAGATTCAAGAAACTGTGTGAACGTGAGTCCTACTGGATTTTTAAACTTAATTCTTTAACACCAGTAGGACTGAATGAAGGACTAGAAGTTGCCACATATATTTAAACTGAAAATGCCCTTCTATGTCACATCCTCCATTATATGATTATATATCTCCTCTTCAGCCAGGGACAGTAGGGCTGTTTTATGTTCGCTAGCCGGTTATTCACTTACCAGTTCTGGGAAAGGGTTATGTTGTCCTTCCTTTATATTTATCTAAGACATCTGGGGCAGGTACTCTTTGGCCCTTTGATATGATAATTCCAGGACCTGACAGTTCCCCTCTTCCTCCCAGCCTTATAGTCGCACTCCCGATCCTTCCCCCCCCCTTCCCCACTATTGTTCACAATTAAGTAATCCATCCGATCGTCTCCGTCCAATAATATAAATAGAAATAGAAAACATATAAGATTGGGGGTCACTCTCTCTCTCTCTATATATATACACATTTATATCCCCAAAATGGTGCACTTCATGTCCAGCATGAAGCCTTGTGTATAAATGATAGTCCTCTATACCAGAAAAATGTGTTTATAACACCTGGTTCAGATACCACACTATAGATACAATGTGAAAGTCTATGTAAACTGTAAGCGTAATAATTTCAACCCATTGTGAGATTGTGCTATCTTTTTCATGCAAGGAAAATGGTCGCATGTGTGTTTATATTTAAGTTTTTTAGAGTCTATGGATCTTGTATATGTATATTTATTGCGATATTTGTATGTTGCATCAGGTAATTATGCCCAGCGAATCGAGCGAATGGCGCTCCTATCAAATGAATTGTAGCGCTTGCCAGCTTCATTTATTTATTTATTTATTTATTTTAACGGCAGATCCAAGGAAAGAGAAAAAATGTATATATATATATATATATATATATATATATATATATATTTTTTTTTTTTCCAATTGCTACATAATGCATTTTAGCTTCCTGCAAGCCTTGCTTAGCCATTGCTAAAGCGTTCAGCTTGTTGCTGGGAAACGAAACCGCCCACCGGACCCATGCAGCCCTTCCCCAAAGCGTCCAGCCAGTTGCTGGGATACTAACTCCTCCCCTGCTCCTGCGCAGTTAAGCAGTTTGCTCTTGGTCTGCCCAGGCACTATGCGCATGCGTGCATAAACATCCGGAAACTAGCCGTCTATTTAGTTCTTCACCCTGCGCCGGTACGTCATCTGACGAAGGCGTAGAGCGCCGAAACGCGTCATGACGTACTAGGCGCAGGGCAGCTGCCGACACTTCCCGTGTTCCTGGCCCCGCTGGCGCTACCGGACCTCCGGATTCCCGCTGCTACTGGCCATAGAGTGGAGGCGAACAAGCAGGCGACACCACCTCCAGGACATGGTGATATACACCTTGTGTGACAAGTTTTATTGATATTTGAATTGTGTACGTTTTATTTTTTACCTTGCGAAAGAGAGAAAGATTAAAAAGGTTAATGCACCAGGGAGCGCTCCTTCTCTTTTCTTGTTCTTCCTTTTTGCATGTACATTTCCTATGGGTGAGACAGGCTGTATGTAAAGGTTTTTGATATCCCGTACCCCTTTTTTCTACTCAGTAATTTAAATTTACCTATTAAAGCGAAGGTTCAGGGAGTAGAAAAAAAAATCCAAATCCACTTTAAATACTTAACGCAGGAAGAAGTGAAGGCAAGACTAAATAAATTAAAAATAGACAAGGCACCTGGCCCGGATGGCATGCATCCTCGGGTCCTAAGGGAATTAAGTTCAGTTATAGATAAACCCCTTTATCTCATCTTTTGTGACTCTCTTTCAACTGGCATAGTCCCAGTGGATTGGCGTACAGCCCACGTTTTCCCATTATTTAAGAAGGGCAAGAAAATCAGATCCAGGAAATTATAAACCTGTAAGCTTAACATCAGTTGTATGCAAACTATTTGAGGGGTTACTAAGAGATACTATACATGACTTCATACTAGAAAATAATCTTATTTCTCAGCATCAACATGGGTTTACTAAAGACAGTTCCTGTTTGACTAACATGCTCAGCTTTTATGAGGTAGTGAATGCTAATATGGATATTGGGAATGCTGTAGATGTGATATACTTGGACTTTGCAAAGGCCTTTGACACTGTTCCCCACAAAAGTCTGGTGCAAAAGTTGAGGATGCAAGGACTGGGGAAGAGTCTGTGTGCATGGATAGGGAACTGGCTAATGGACAGAAAACAAAGAGTTGTGGTCAATGGATCGTACTCAAAATGGGAGACTGTTAGCAGTGGGGTCCCACAGGGGTCTGTTCTGGGTCCAGTGCTCTTCAATTTATTTATTAATGACCTAGTAGATGAGCAATGTTGCTATTTTTGCAAATGATACAAAATTGTGCAGAATCATCAACTCTCAGGAAGATAGTGTCATATTGCAATAGGTTCTGGATAGGATGGCTATATGGGCACATACATGGCAGATGAAATTCAATGTTGACAAATGTAACGTCATGCATTTTGGACGTACTAATGGTCTAGCACCATACAAAATAAGTGGGATACAGTTGGGGACATCAAACTTGGAGAAGGACTTAGGAGTACTCATCGACAACAAGTTAAATAATCGTACTCAATGCCAAGCAGCTGCAGCTGCAGCTAACAAAATTTTGGGATGCATTAAAAGGGAAATAAAAACCCGAGATGCTAGCATAATATTGCCCGTTTAACTCTCTAGTAAGGCCACATCTGGAATATGGAATTCAGTTCTGGGCACCACATTACAAAAAAAGATATTGCAGTTTTAGAGCAGGTGCAGAGACTATCAACAAAATTGATACGTGGGATGGAAGGTCTCACTTACCAAGAAAGGTTAGATAAACAGGGTTTATTTAGTCTAGAGAAAAGACGCCTTAGAGGGGATCTAATTAACATGTATAAATGCATCAGAGGGCAATATAATAGCTTGGCGGATGAGCTTTTTGTCCCTAGGCCTTCTCAAAGGACTAGAGGACATGATCTGCACATGGAGGAAAAACGTTTTAGCCATTTATTTAGGAAAGGGTTCTTTACAGTAAGAGTGATTAAGATGTGGAATGCATTGCCACAGGAAGTCGTTATGGCAAACTCTATACCTGCATTTAAAGGGGGCTTAGATGCTTTCCTTGAATTGAAAGACATCCATGGCTACAATTACTAGGTAATGCCTAATGATGTTGATCCAGGGATTTTATCTGATTGCCATCTGGAGTCGGGAAGGAATTTTTCCCTTTAGGGGATAATTGGACCATGCCTAGTAAGGGTTTTTTCACCTTCCTCTGGATCAACAGGGATATGTGAGGGAGCAGGCTGGTGTTGTACTTTATACTGGTTGAACTCGATGGACGTATGTCTTTTTTCAACCAAAATAACTATGTAACTATGTAACTTACCTGGGGCTTCCTCCAGCCCGTGGCAGGCAGGACGTGCCCTCGGCGCCGCTCCGCAGGCTCCCGGTGACCTCCGGTGGCGCACCTGACCTGGCCAGGCCGGGCTTCTTCTGCGCTCCAACATGCTTCTCACTGGTGCGCGCTGACATCATCGGATGTCCTCCGGGCTGTACTGCGCAGGCTCAGCAGTTCTGAGCCTGCGCAGTACAGCCCGGACGTCCGATGACGTCAGCACGCACCAGTGAAACGCAGGTTGGAGCACAGAAGATGCCCGACCTGGCAACCGGCCTGGCCAGGTCGGGCGCGCCACCGGAGTCCACCGGGAGCCTGCGGAGCGGTGCAGAAGGCACGTCCTGCCTGCCACAGGCTGGAGGAAGCCACAGTTAAGGGGATTTGGATTTTTATTATTTTTTTTCTACTCCCTGAACCTTCCCTTTAAAGAGCATCTAGGTGTCTCGTCTTCCTGGCCAGAAGACCCCCCTGCTGGCTCCATTTCCTCCAAAGAGGACCCCAAAACCCTTGGCAGTTGAAAAGGTCTAGGTAAGTCAACATTCTCCACCTGCTGAGATACCCCAGACGCTGATGGTAAAGCAGTGGAAACATTTGCATTAAGACATTTTTCAGTCAATTGATCCTGAAATTTCGAAAAAGCATACTATTAAACATGTCTCCCCCTTCATGCTTCACCACAGACAAAATGCAAGCATTACACAAGGGTTTTGGATAGGAAACAGAAAGTTTTTACGGCAGATCTCACAAGACTTGGATTCAGGTTCATCCAAGGAAGAAGCAGGCCTTGGGTTCTGCAAAACAAACAGAACTACCATTAGTGAGCTGCCAACAAGCTTGCTGTCCCTAGCCAGTAACAAAAAGGTGCTTACCTGGCTTGTGCTGCTGGCACCACAGCCTGGGAGGAGGAAAGCTCCATGGTGGCAAAGGGAGCGGCGGATCCTTCCAGCAGCGTCAGTCTGTGACTCCCACCGATGTCTATCTGATATAGACAACGCACAGCGCGGCGTCCCACGTGTAGCCTGGTCTGCCCCCAGCCGGGGGAAGAGCCAGGATTGAAACTATGTCTGTCCCTCCTGGGGACAGGAAGAACACTGAAGGTAGGCGGTGGGAGGTGGCTATTTTAAGTGGATCTGAGGTGAAAAACTAACAATAACAAATAACTTGTCTATATATCGTATCTAAAGTTTAGATAGTTTACACACCAAATCTAGCTGCAAACTGTAACGATCGGTGTCAGCACGCAGAGATAATCTGATTATTGGTGATCTGCAGTATCACCAAGAATACAGATATATACCTGATTATTGATGATCTGCAGAATCACCAATAATACAGATATATTGCTAACCTCTGGACACCTGAAGCGTGTAAGTGTTTGGTGTAACAGTAGGAATTTGACCACTGGGGTAGCATGTGGTCCAATAAGTAGAGACAGACTCTACTGCAGTCAAGGGCTCCAGGAGGAGGAGACCCCGACTGGTTTTGCAGCAGTGCCCCCTCTGAGAAGCAGGGGACCCCTGCAGGAAGACTGAGCACCCAAGGGGTGGGTGACAGCCAGAAAGGTCGGGCAGGCCGGGTCGGCAACACACAGACAGATAAAGTACAAAGACAGAAAGCTGATTCGGTATCCAAGGCAAGCAGGGTTTGGCAACGGAATATCAGAAGTGCAAGGTACCGAATCAGAGATCAGAGGAGTAGTCAGGAAAGCAATAAGTCATAACAGATATCAAACAATGCCTAGTCTGGGTGTGAGGTCCGTGGTCTCTACACCCTGGAACTAGTCTGATGCATAACACAAGTTCCCTAGTCTGGGTGTGAGGTCCGTGGTCTCTACACCCTGGAACTGGTCTAAGGAATAACACAGATGATACACAGTATTCCTAGTCTGGGGAGTGAGGTCCGTGGTCTCTACACCCTGGAACTGGTCTAAAGAATAACACAGATGATACACAGTAAACTGGCTAAGTGTGGATTCCCAGGTCCACCTGGTTCCACCACACTGAAGGATCTGACTAAGGTCTGAGTGCTAACACATATGTATTCGCAACGCCAGACAACCAGCAACTGAACAGCAAGAGATATATATAGTGAAGCGCTCCCCAGCGCCGCCCAGCTCCCATCAACCAATCATCTGCTGAGCTGGGATCAGCTGACCGCCTCGATCAGCTGACTCTTCTCCTATTGGCATAAAGAGCCTGTCTTGCGGCACGCGTGCGCGTAGCTCTCCATCTGTGTGCACTACTAGGTCCAGACAAACTAGACGCATGTTGCTGCGGGGAAACCGCCGCTCTGTGCGTGGATACCGCCGCCTCACTGTCAGAACGCACGGCGGCTTCTCCGCAATCCGTCACACAAACAGCTTCAACATAATATGATTATTTCTTCCTGTGATACAATGACAGCAGCCATGTTGTTTGTAAACATTACACACAAGCAAAGCTGATAGCATCTCCAGCTCTCTGCCTGTGACAAATTCACTCTGCTCTCCTCCTCCCTCCTCCCCTCTGCCTCTGAAATCTCTGGCCAATAACCTCCTCCTCCTCCTGGCCAGACCGATCTCCCATAAGCCCTTGCTACAGTGCCAAGGCTCTCTGAAAAAGCTGTGGGCGAGGCTTGTTTAGTTTATAGGGAATAAGAGTATTAAAACAAAACAAAAAAAGTATTTGGCTTGAGGAATGCCCTATAAACTATATGAAAGGAACACAATTATGCAATGAGTAAAAGTTCATCTCGGATCCACTTTAAACTTTGTCTGTTCTTCCTGTCCCAGGGATGGGCGGTCCAGTTTCCTGGTGGACCTGTCGTGGAGGCAAGTGGAAATCATTTTTCTCCAATCTGAAGAAACTCATTTCTTAATTCATCTGGGAGGAAACCTAGACTTAAAATGGATATACTATATATCCCTAATAATAAAGGGGATCTAGGATTACCAAACATGGAGCTTTACTACCTTTTGGACATTTCCAGACATTGGTGGAACAACGTGCATCTGAAATCCTGGGAGGAGGTGGAACAAGCATCATTCCCAATCCCTCAAAGACGCTATATTAGGGATCTTAACGGGTTCTAAATTACTGACTTCTAAAATGATAACCTGTACCGCTATTCTGCAATCTTGGCAATTTGTTAAGAAAACGCTATCCTCATATTCTGCTCATATCACTCGTATTCGAGTGGAGCTGAACACAATAGCAAACATTATAGAGGACATATAATTCTATACGTGGTATACGTTTGGAATATCCACGTTAAATGATCTCTGAGGTGGCACTAACCTTCTGGGGTTTGATAAAATTGTGCAAACTTTCAAACTGAACAAAAACCAAAAATGTATGTATCTAAGACTTCAATACTGGATTAAATTGGTTCAATTCCCAATACCTTCCCTCCCTAATTACATTTCAGTATTCTTAAACAATTATATTCCCCAAAAGGGGTGTATATCACTATGGTACAGAGCGCTAATAGCAGATAATCAGCAACTACTTAATAAATATGCCAAGATCTGGTCTTATGATCTTCAGAACCCATTGACTGTAGATGAATTCACTGAAGCTTTACAATGTGCTTCCAAGTTCTCACACTGGCTCGCCCATTGGGAATCCCTTCAGAAACTATTTCTTAAACGCTATAACACCAAGGAGATTAGCCTCCTTTCAGCCTACGCAATCCCCTTTATGCTGAAGACAATGTGGACATATAGGCACTCTGCTTCATCTAATGTGGGAATGTCCAAAACTGGGTAACTATTAGTCTGTAGTAAAAAAAAATAATATATCTCGCTTACATCACTTTTTGCATTAACACAATCCTTGGCCCTATTCAATATAGGTCTAGAAAGCATTGAGCTGAAATTAGTAATATTCCATATACTTGCAGCAGCTACACACCTCGTATTATTAATAAATTGGAAATGTACAGAGCCTCCAGCTTCTATTCAGGTATTTAATCTAGCACAACTCAACCTGTCCATGAAATCTTGCCTCCAAGCTTATTGGGGAGATAAAGACTTCGAGTACATTACAGAGTTTGACTAAACAATTTGAGGGGTACTATTTAATTCAATACATGATTAGATTCATAGAATCTTTCCTTTCTTTAAATTTAACCACTCAGTGGATAATCAGGAGTAGTAAGCACTCAGATGTTGGACATGTTCTACAGCTCTTAGGTGTACACTGTCATGTTAGTTCAATGTTAATTTTGTGCTAACATAGCTTTTATTACTTCAATTTAGGTATGCTAACTCCTGCTAGACGCCTGTCTTTAGCTTATATCCTATGGCTACTTAGGCCCATTCCATTGATGTTATATTACATATGGAGTTCTAGTCCCATTGACGTTAACCGTCAACTGTGCTACATGTAGGCCTCTTTCACAGTGCGACGTTAAAGTCGCACGTTAGAAAATGTTCCAACGCAGACTAACGCACAGCAATGCAAAGTCTGTGCGACATTCACAGTTCACACATTGCGTTGTGTGTAATGTGTAGCAATATTTAGAAAGTGCTGCATGCTGTGCGTTTAGCAATACCTTTGCTGCGTTATGCGTGTTGCACATGCTCAGTAATTTTTTTTTTATGTAACGCATGCGCCGTTTTCGTTCCATCAGTATGCAACGAAAACGGCGCACCAAGAGACATAACGTAGTACAAAATAACGTCCAATTTTATAACCTACATGCGCTGCGTTAGGGGCACGTTGCGCGACCTTAACGTCCCATCAAGCGCAACGTCTTAGTGTGAAAGAGCCCCAAGATTGGCTTTGTCAAACGCTACTAAATAATATATGTACCTGTATCCATGGTTTCGCTCATAAGGGCATTAACGAGAACATGTAACATTGTAGGTTGGTTTGTAATGTCCTGTTTATAAACTACTCAATGTACATGCAATGCTGAATATCTTTTTAAGTTGAAAATCTTCAATAAAAAATTCTAGAGTAAAAAGAAAAAAAGAAAAAAGAAAGTTAAAAACAAAAAGCTACAAAGACTAAGATGGAAGGCTGGAAGGGACACTGACCCTGCGAAAAGCCCAGGCAACACCTGTGTTGTAAATTTGTCGGACTACAAGCCCAGTGAGGCAGAACTCTCTGTACTATCTAAAGCAGGGGTCCCCAACCTTTTTCAGTCCGGGGACCGCTATCCAGATCGTGGGGGTGTAAGGCGCTGTGGAGTTGGGGTTAGCGGGGGAGTGGTGTTGGGGTAAGCAACACCCCCCCTTCATTTGGAGTGTATAGATAGGTAGGGTAGCCTCCAGGTATAAGTGCCCCCTGTATAGTTAACCCAGTATCAGGGCTGGATTTACACCTCAGGAGCCTGTAGGCACAGAGGTTCTAGCGCCCTAAACTCCGCCCCTTAACACAGGCCATGGCCGGAAGCGCTCTACACTTGCGCAGTTCGTAAAAGTTGCTTTTAGTAGGGCACAGGTATTGATCGGATCGGACTGGAAGGACAGCAAGGGACCTAGAAGAAGCCCCAGGCAAGATACACTTGAAACCTTAGGTTCACTTAAAGGAAAACTTAAGTCAGGAAAAAAAAATGACATTTACTCACCCGGGGCATCCCTCAACCCCCGAAGCTGTATGGTGCCCTCGCAGCCCCGCTCCGATCGCCCTGTCCCCGCCGGCGGCTACTTCCGGGTTCGGCGACAGCCGGCGACAGGCTGGGAACGCGGCTGATTTTCCGCGTTCCCAGCCGCTATATCACCCCTCTATGCTGCTATAGCGTATATATATACGCTATAGCAGCATAAAGGGTGATATAGCGGCTGGGAACGCGGAAAATCAGCCGCGTTCCCAGCCTGTCGGCGGCTGTCCCCGAACCCGGAAGTAGCCGCCGGCGGGGACAGGACGATCGGAGCGGGGCTGCGAGGGCACCATACAGCTTCGGGGGTTGAGGGATGCCCCGGGTGAGTAAATGTCATTTTTTTTTCCTGACTTTTTCCTGACTTAAGTTTTCCTTTAAGAATCACATCAAAGTAAAGCTGAGACCAATGCAACACAATGATTTATACTTACCTAGGCTTCGTCCAGCCCCCTGTAATCTTTCAGGTCCCTCGCTGTCGTTCCAGCCTGATCCGATCAGCAGCTGTGCCTCTCTGAAAGCTGGCTGCCAGTTGCTGGCTACTGTGCATGTGCGGTCACACGCATCCTCGATTGACCTGCCATAGTCAGGCATGTTCAGCATATGACAATATAATAATAATAATTATATAACAATTTTTACAAACTGAGCAAGCGCAAGAGCGCGGTTGAGGAGGCACATACAACTTTCAAAGGCGACAGCTGCAAAATGGATTGGCACAGAATGGACCAGAATCAGGACCAGAAGGCCTACAGTGGGATAGAAGAAGCCCCGTTTAAGTTACACTAGCCACATAATGTTTACTTAAGTTGTCTTTAAGCGTACAGTCCTGCTTTTGAGGTATTCAATATATCAGTGTGCAGCCCCAAGGGAAAGAAAATATGTGCATATGTGCATGAGTTTGTGCAATACAGATTACTGTAGATAAGAGCCAGAGCTGCAAGATAACTCAGCTTACACCAGCAGCAGTGAAAGGGTTACAAGCATACTAGACAGAGAGGTGCTGGCCTGTTCAGAGCTCCGGAGACAAATGAAGAGAGGAGGTGTCGTCTTACCGTGGAGCGTCTGTCGGCTAGTGATGTCTGCATGGCCAATGTCCCTTGTCCTGTCAACCTCAAGAGGCAGTAGTCCGGGCTTGAGGAAGAAACTTGGTAGGAAAGCTGCAGACAGGACTGGAATGCTCGGGCAGCCTCTGCCATTTCGAATTGTGAGCTGGATCTGCCACCGCTGCTCTCTTCTCACTGACTGGCTGCTGTGCAGGAAGAAGCGGGACCTCTTCCATCTGACAACCAGTCACAGCAGAGCCTACAGTAGGTGGCAGGAGGTAGTTCCCACAGCTTAAAGTGCCGCCACGGGACAGCGGCTTCCTGTAACCATGGGAACCGCTGTCCTGCTCCCATCTCTCCTTACAGCAGCCTCGCAGGAAGCGCTGCAGTAATAGGAAGGACATGCTGCAAAGAGCAGAGGGGTTACAGGAAAATGTGAAAGAGGCAGCGGCCACCAGCTCATAAGAGGAGCGGCAGCCACGGGGGGAGGGGCGAGGTGACAGACCCGGTGGTTGGGGACCCCTGATCTAAAGGACTTACATATTACCCAGCAAAGTCCCTAGACAAAATGGAATTGTGCTGTGACATGGAGGAATTTTTCAGGAGAATGGGACTGTAATGATCTGCTCTGCTGTCTGCACAGGCAGACAGCTTTTTGACCTTTTTGTAGTTCTTAGCATTGCAGGTCCCTGGAAAGGAGACCTGTCTTCACTCTGCAACTTGCTGAGCTGCTGTTCTGGTGAGGAATTTGCCTCCACTTGGCATGCAAATTGCTTAGCTGCTTCCTTTGATGGCTTGCAGTATAAATACCCTTTTCTCCCAGAATCCCTTGCTGGTCATGATGGTTTGTTCCTGCTAACTTGCCTGGAAGTCTCAGCCCTCTGCTCATAGTAGGCTATTATTGCTAGCTTAGAGTAGTTACCCTTTGGGAGTGCTCCTTGCATTTCTTCTAGCGTAGTCAGGTTGTATTATCTGTTTTGCCTTGTACGGTCTATCTGTTGCGATCGTCTTGTCGCCAGCGGCGGTCAACAAGAAATCGTTATGTCTGTTTGGATCGCATTCGCCCTGGCAGTAGTGGCAGTGGTTCCTTCTGTATTCTCTCTTAGGGGTGCAAGCCAGAGCAGCGGTTGCTACTGGTTACTCCATCTGTTTGTCTGTCTGGATCGCATTCACCCTAGCGGTACTGGCGGTGGTTCCTTCTGTACTCTGTCTGGGAGTGTAGGCCAGAGCTGCAGTTGCTACTGGTTACTCCTGTCTGTCTTGTCTGGAACAAACGCTTGCTGTAGGCTCGGTGAGGTAACCGTTTAGCAAGCGTTCGCGTTCTCTTTTCATTTTCGTGTTACATTGGTTAGTTAGGGTTGGCGTGTTTTGTCTCTGTTGCGCTTTTCCTGCGGAGACCGCGTCATTAGCGTGCTTTGTCGCTGTTGCGCTTTTCGTGCGGCGACTGCGCTTAGTGAGTGCGTTTGTTATTTTCCTTGGCGTTCTGATCATTGTTATTTGCTGTGTCTTTCTTGCTACACTTGTGCTCTATCTTACTCGGTCTTGTGTCACTGTTGGCAATCGCCACTCTTGCGATTGCGTTTCCACTTGGTTTCCGCTGTTGTGTGTTCACCGTTGCCGGGTGGCGACTAGATTGGTGGACACACATACATTCTGTCCCTGTGCTCTCTCTCTCTCTAAGGGCTATCTTGCCCTGCATTGCTTCAACTCGTACAATTCCCATCTGGCATCTGTGGCAATGCGGAGGCTGTGTTCCTCTGCACCCCACAGCTCCATCTGCTGGTGAGAATTCCCCTCTACAGGTGCATTGCACCACAGCTGGGTTCTGTTATTCAGACGTTTGTGGAGGATTTCCGTAGTGTCAGCGCACATCCTGAGCGCTGGCCACGGAAATATTCCCCAATCGTTACAGGGACTTAGAGAATTCTTTCGTGACTGGCCCACTGCTATGGATTTGAAGAGCCCAATGCAATCAAGCCAGAACATACCACAGGTGAACCAGAGCCCAGCAAAAAAAGGATTCACGGTGGCCCCTTCAGTGGGAAGGAACCCAGGCCTGAATAAATACATTGAAAATTTCAAGAAACATGGTGAAAACTTCCATTTTAAATAAGCAATGGCAGGAACGGCAGAACCATTCCCCTCAGGAAAGGAAGGCTATAAGGTTTCTAAAAAACAAGGACATCACTATAAAACCAGCTGATAAAGAGGGTGCAATAGTGCTATGGAATACAACAGACTACATAAAGGAGGCAAAAAGACAACTTCTGAACACCTGCCACTATGAACAGCTGAACCGTGACCCCACTACTAAATACAGAAAGGAAGTTAAAGCTCTCATAAAACAACTTCCAGCCACATCGCAGCACCTACTGGGATTGATAGCAGCAACACCACATAGTTACATAGTTACATAGTTATTTTGGCTGAAAAAAGACATACGTCCATCGAGTTCAACCAGTACAAAGCACAACTCCAGCCCGTCCCCCACATACCCCTGTTGATCCAGAGGAAGGCGAAAAAAACCCCACCAGGCATGGTCCAATTAGCCCCAAATGGGAAAAATTCCTTCCTGACTCCAGATGGCAATCAGATAAAATCCCTGGATCAACATCATTAGGCATAACCTAGCAATTGTAGCCATGGATGTCTTTCAACGCAAGGAAAGCATCTAAGCCCCCTTTAAATGCAGGTATAGAGTTTGCCATAACGACTTCCTGTGGCAATGCATTCCACATCTTAACCACTCTTACTGTAAAGAACCCTTTCCTAAATAAATGGCTAAAACGTTTTTCCTCCATGCGCAGCTCATGTCCTCTAGTCCTTTGAGAAGGCCTAGGGACAAAAAGCTCATCCGCCAAGCTATTATACTGCCCTCTAATGTATTTATACATGTTAATTAGATCTCCTCTAAGGCGTCTTTTCTCTAGACTAAATAAACCCAGTTTATCTAACCTTTCTTGGTAAGCGAGACCTTCCATCCCACGTATCAATTTTGTAGCTCGTCTCTGCACCTGCTCTAAAACTGCAATATCTTTTTTGTAATGTGGTGCCCAGAACTGAATTCCATATTCCTGATGTGGCCTTACTAGAGAGTTAAACAGGGGCAATATTATGCTAGCATCTCGAGTTTTTATTTCCCTTTTAATGCATCCCAAAATTTTGTTCGCTTTAGCTGCAGCGGCTTGGCATTGAGTACGATTATTTAACTTGTTGTCGATGAGTACTCCTAAGTCCTTCTCCAAGTTTGATGTTCCCAACTGTATCCCATTTATTTTGTATGGTGCTAGACCATTGGTACGACCAAAATGCATGACTTTACATTTGTCAACATTGAATTTCATCTGCCATGTATGTGCCCATATAGCCATCCTATCCAGATCCTGTTGCAATATGACACTATCTTCCTGAGAGTTGATGATTCTGCACAATTTTGTATCATCTGCAAAAATAGCAACATTGCTCACTACTGCATCTACTAGGTCATTAATAAATAAATTGAAGAGCACTGGACCCAGTACAGACCCCTGTGGGACCCCACTGCTAACAGTCTCCCATTTTGAGTACGATCCATTGACCACAACTCTTTGTTTTCTGTCCATTAGCCAGTTCCCTATCCATGCACACAAACTCTTCCCCAGTCCTTGCATCCTCAACTTTTGCACCAGACTTCTGTGGGGAACAGTGTCGAAGGCCTTTGCAAAGTCCAAGTATATCACATCTACAGCATTCCCAATATCCATATTAGCATTCACTACCTCATAAAAGCTGAGCATGTTAGTCAAACAGGACCTGTCTTTAGAAAACCCATGTTGATGCTGAGAAATAAGATTATTTTCTACTATGAAGTCATGTATAGTATCTCTTAGTAACCCCTCAAATAGTTTGCATACAACTGATGTTAAGCTTACAGGTCTATAATTTCCTGGATCAGATTTTTTGCCCTTCTTAAATAATGGGAAAACGTGGGCTGTACGCCAATCCACTGGGACTCTGCTAGTTGCAAGAGAGTCACAAAAGATAAGATAAAGGGGCTTAGCTATAACTGAACTTAATTCTCTTAGGACCCGAGGATGCATGCCATCCGGGCCAGGTGCCTTGTCTATTTTTAATTTATTTAGTCTTGCCTTTACTTCTTCCTGCGTTAAGTATTTAATATTACAGTTAGAAGATTGAGACTCTTCTGCCTCTGTAATTTGCAACAGTGCTGTTTCCTTTGTGAAGACAGAAGCAAAGAAAGCATTTAATAACTCTGCCTTACCTTGGTCGTCCACCATTGAGTTCCCACCCTCATCCTTTAGGATTCCTATACAGTCAACCTTTCTTTTTTTAGAGTTGATGTACTTGTAAAACTTTTTTGGGTTAGATTTGATATCCCTAGCGTGTGGGTACATTCTATATGCTACCCAAGATACACAAAGAGGGTAACCCGGGGTGACCAATAGTTTCAGGCATTGGCACAATTACAGAAAATATCTCAGGATGGCTGGACAACATGCTGAAAACCTTAGTAAGGAACACAGAAAGTTACATACAGGACACCACGGACCTACTAAAGAAACTGGAGGCTCTGGGCCCACTACCAGAGGGGACCATCCTCTACCATGGATGTGGAAGCACTATATAAAAATAGAGATGGCCCGAACGGCTTGCCGGCGAACGGTTCCCGGCGAACTTCTGGGGTTCGCGATAGCAGAGAACCGCAAACTTTTCTGGATCGGTTCGCCCTCATAGTGCATCATGAGGTTCAACTTGGATCCTCAATATCACAGTCAGCAGGCACATTGTAGCCAATCAGGCTACACCCCCTCCTGGAGCCTCACCCCCTTATAAAAGGCAGGCAGCTTTAGAAAATGGACTCACTCGTGTGCCTGCAGTAATTAGAGACTTTTAGGGAAAGCTTAGTTAGGCTCTTGTAGGCTTCTTAGCTTGCTCCTTGCTGATTCTTATTGCTAAAAAAAAGCACCCCTGAACAGCTCTTTTGAGAGCTAATCTTGTTCTTGTGATCTATTTTTTTTTTTTGCGTGTGGCCCACTTGCATTATAAACAGCCCTATCAGTCAGTCGCAGCTGGCCTTTGGCTTCTTGGTGGTATAATTACTATTGTGCCAGGTGCACATTATAATACCCATCACTGCATATACCTACCTGTTTACAGAGCACCAACCTACCTACGTGAGCGCACGCAGTGTCACTGTGCCTGCCCGGTACCTGTCTGTGTGTGACAGGTGCACATTGCAATACCCATCACTGCATATACCTACCTGTTGTTCACAGTGCACCCACCTACCTACGTGAGCGCACGCAGTGTCACTGTGCCTGTCCGGTACCTGTCTGTGTGTGACAGGTGCACATTGTAATACCCATCACTGCATATGCCTACTACCTGTTGTTCACTTCAGTGCACCCACCTATCTACGTGAGTGCACGCAGTGTGATATACCACTCCGTGCATACCTGTTAACTGCACCTGTGTGACTGCACATTGTATTAGTCAAGTCATTGCATAACTTTCACTTCATCCCCCCCCCCCTTCCCCGATATGGGCAAAACGGACAAAACAGGTGGAGGCAGACCCAGAGGAAGGCCACCCGGCAAGTCCGTGCGAGGTCGTGCTGATGTGATTTCGTGCGACCCTGGACCAAAGTACAGTGCTCAGAAGAAGGCACGTCCCATCAACTCCCAAGATTGTCAGGACGTGGTTGACTATTTAACTACCTAAGGACCGCTCCACGCCCATGGGCGTGGTCGCAGCGGCAGCCCCAGGACCGCCTAATGCCAATTGGAGTCAGGTCCTGGAGCGGTGTTTTGCCGGTGGTCGCGAGTGCGCATGCGTGCGCATTGCCCGACATGCTTTGCAGCCCCCCTCCGTCATCAGCCCGCCGGCCAATTAGCAGCGCCGGCGGGCTGCGATCATTCAAACGGACCTGTCCTAAGGGAATAATACACATTGTTTTGTAAACTGTGTATTATACAGGCTGCCTCCTCATCTGGTGGTCACAGCGTTCCCGGACAGATCACCAGAGAGGACGGCAGCCCTGCACTGTAAGCCACACACACTTTCCTGCTCGATCCTCCCCCGATCGCCGCTGATAACCCCCCACTGCCCCCCTAACTGGCCCTGACAGGCGTGTGACTGAGGTCTGAGTGCTATCTGGTCGCCTGTCACAGCTCTGATCAAGGTCTGAGTGACAGAGTGACAGGTTATGGTCTGTTCACTATTGATTGATATCTGATCGCCTGTCACCAGCTGTGTTTGGCCTTTGATCATCTTTGATTGCCCTGTGATTGATCTCTGCGCACATTGTTTGGCATCTGACAGCTGCAGTGTGATTGACAACTGGTCGCATGTCATCAGCTCTGATTGAGGTCTGAGTGAGATCTGAGTGACATCTTATCATCTGTGCACTGTTAATTGACATCTGATTGCCTGTCAACAGCTCTTATTGGCATTTGATCATCTCTGATTGCCCTGTGATTGAGCTCTGTTTACATCTTTGGCATCTGACAGCTGCAGTGTGATTGACATCTGGTGACCTGTCACCAGCTCTGCTTGAGGTCTGAGTGACATCTTATCATCTGTGCACTGTTAATTGACATCTGTTTGCCTGTCATCAGCTCTGATTGGTCTTTGATCATCTCTGATTGTGATCTAACAATAGGCCAGTGAGTTAGCTAGGCCCCTTTGTTAGGTAGTTAGCGTCAGTTAGCGCCCAGCCAACAACACCGCAGTCCCTGATTAGCGTCATCACTGTCGCTAATCAGCATTGTCACTATATAGTATCTGTAAGTGATCAGAACTGATCACAGTCAGATCTATATAAGTACATTGGGGTCACCTTAGAGTAGACTCCGCTAAAAACGCAGCGTTTGCCCGATCAGGCCTGATCGTTCAGCCGCACTTGCGTTCAACCCGCCCCACCTCAGTGACAGAAATTGTTTTTTTCTGATCACTGCAAAAACACATCACAATAGCTGCGGCGCTCTAAAGATCAGTTTTGATTTTTTTTTCATCAAAACTGAGCGACCGCAGCTTTTTACTTCACAAGCACTCCTTTTTGCTAGGTAGGTGTGCTCTCTTTCCTAGGTAGTCTCAGAGGAATGCCCCCTAAATTTAGCAGTCCACCATGGCAAGAAAGAGGTATTCCGCTGAAGAGGCCTGTAGGATTCTGGCCCAGTCGGATGAGAGTGATTGGGAATTCTCATCCGACGAATCATCCGGGTCAGAATACGAACCTATAAATAGCAGTGGCTCACTGATTGATAGCGAAGATGATGAGGTTGGGGTCTCTGCTAGCGCCAGACGTACCGCACCCCATGTCACTGGACCACAGGTTGCGCAGGATCAACCTCAAGGGCAGCAGAGTGGTGCTAGCGCTGATCCAGGTTTTCATGGTGAGGCATGCACCAGCAGCGCTGCACATCCTGGACTTGAAAACAGTACTGCCGTAGACTCTGGTGAAGTGGCGAGCACAAGCATGGCAGTTGAAACTGGTTCAGTGGCACGTGCAGTAAGACCCCGGTCACAGCCACTACAAAGACGGGCCCGTAGTACCCCTAGCCTCCCAGAGGTGCTGGCAAATCCTGATTGGCAACCCCCCGGTTCCGCCGCACCCATAGTGCCCCCTTTCACCGCCCAGTCTGGAGTCCAGGTGGAGGCAGTTCATCCAGGATCGGCCCTAGACGCTTTTTATCTGATCTTCACCAAGGATCTCTATGACTTAGTTGTGGCAGAGACCAACCGTAACGCCACACTATATGTTAACGCCAATCCGAGCAGCTTCCATGCCCAGCCATTTCGGTGGAAACCAGACACAGTTTCCGAACTTAAAATCTTTTTGGGCCATCTCATGAACATGGGTCTAACTAAAAAAAATGTATTGCGGTCCTATTGGTCTACGCACCCAATACATCACATGCCCATGTACTCTGCTGCCATGTCCAGGGCACGTTTTGAGGACATCCTGCGCTTCCTGCACTTCAATGACAATACAACCTGTCATAAAAGTGACCACCCTGACTATGACTGGCTCCACAAAATCAGGCCCCTTATAGACCACCTGTCATCCAAATTTGCAGATGCTTACACCCCTGAACAGAACATCTGCATAGACAAGTCCCTGATACATTTTACCGGGCGCCTTGGCATTAAGCAGTACATCCCAAGCAAGCACGCCCGGTATGGGATCAAGCTGTATAAGCTCTGTGACAGGGCACAGGCTATACATATCGTTTTAGGGTCTTTGATGGAAAAGACTCAAAATTGGAGCCGGTCGGATTCCCTGACCACCTGGGGAGCAGTGGCAAGATTGTTTTAGACTTGGTGTCACCCTTGTTCCAGCAGGGGTACCATCTTTACATGGACAATTACTACACAAGCGTGGCCCTCTATAAGCATTTACAGCTACTCGGAATTCGCTGCTGTGGCACCGTGCGGCCTAGTCGCCGGGGCTTCCCCCAATGGCTCACTAATTTGTATATAGTCTTTTTTCTGAAACAATGGTTCTTTAATGTAAATAAGGGATATACTGTAACGATTGGTGTCAGCAACCAGAGAGAGAATCTGATTCTTGGCGATCTGCAGTATCCCCAAGAATACAGATATACCTGATTATTGAGGATCTGCAGAATCGTCAATAATCAAATATGTCTAACCTCTAGACACCTGAGTGTGTGAGTGTTTTGGTGCAACAGTAATCTTTGGACCACCGGGGTAGCAGGTGGTCCAATAAGTAGAGAAGACTCTACTGCAGTCAAGGACACCTGGAGAGGGAGTCCCTGACTGATAAGGAGCAGTGTCCCCTCTGTAGAGCAGGGGACCCCTGCGGGAAGGCTGGACACCCTGAAGGGGGGTGACAGCCAGAAGGTCAGACAGGCCGGGTCGGCAACAGTGTATCAGATATGCAAGGTACCAAATCAGAGATCAGAAGACTAGTCAGAAAAGCTACAGATCATAACAGATATCAGAACAAGGCCTAGTCTGAGGTGTGAGGTCCGTGATCTCAACACCCTGGAACTATGCTAGAGAATAACACAGATGATATGCAGTATTCCTAGTCTGGGGTGTGAGGGCCGCGATCTCAACACCCTGGAACTATGCTAGAGAATAACACAGATGATATACAGTATTCCTAGTCTGGGGTGTGAGGGCCGTGATCTCAACACCCTGGAACTATGTTAGAGAATAACATAGATGATAAACAGTAACTGGCTAAGTATGGATTCCCAGGTCCTCCTGGTTCCACCACACTGAAAGATCTGACTAAGGTCTGAGTGCTAACACATAAGCATTCGCAACGCCAGACAACCAGTAACTGAACAGCAGGAAATATATATATATATAGGAAAGCGCTCCCCAGTGCCGCGCAGCTCCCATCAACCAATCACTGACTGAGCAGGAATCAGCTGACCGCCCTGATCAGCTGATCTTCCTCCTATTGGTATAAAGAGCTTGTCTTGCAGCGCGCGCAGCTCTCCATCTGTGTGCACTACTAGGTCCAGACAACCCAGACACATGTTGCTGCGGGGAAACTGCCGCACAGGACGCGGAATCCACCGTCTTACCATCAGTACATGCGGCGGCCCCCACACCATTCTTCCCATGTGCACTATTAGTTCCAGATAACCCAGAGGCATGCTGACGCGGACAAACCGCTGCATCAGACGCGGAATCAGTCGCCTTACTGTCAGAACACGCAGCGGCTTTTCCGGTATTCATCACATATACATTGTAAGAATCTGATTGCTTCTTACACTACTATTTACAATTTCCACTTATAAAATAAGAACTAATCCACAAGATGACCACGACTCCGGAAAAACTTACAGGGTATTGCGGCATACACACACCTTGTGCACATTCTAATACAGCTATGCACGAGAGGACATTAGCCATGGGCATGTGTTGTATGCCCACTCGTGCACTGTTGGGTTGCATCGGCAGTCACAGATCCGGAATTGTGACTACTAGAGGGCAATAAAGAGAGTACTCAGGAAGGGGGGGGGGGGGGGATGATGACACACTGCTGCAATAGCTCTGCCTCTTTGTCTCACATATTTGACTTTTTAGATAAATAATTAACAGGCAGCAGCAGAAAAAGAAGGATGAAGACATAGAATGGTATGTCTTAATTAAAGTGGACCTGAACTCAGGACTTCATCTCAGCTTTAAAAGATAAGCAACAGCATAATAACCTATAAAGGAAAAAAAACTTTTCTTCGTTACAGCTGATAAAAATCCTGCAGTAAATCTGCAATTTGTCTACTTCCTGCTCTTATTATAACAGACATATTGTTAACATTCTGTGTTTACAAATGATCTCTCTGCCGTGACAGTTAGTGGACACAGCTAGGGGATCAAATTACAACTTAAGCTTAGACATAGATGAGGGAGAATTAGACAGGCTAAACTCACTCTACATACAGGATGCATTTCTATATATTTTCCTTCTGTCCAGTGAGAGAGTTCAGGTCCACTTTGAAGGGACATACAGTGATGTGAAAAACTATTTGCTCCCTTCCTGATTTCTTATTCTTTTGCATGTTTGTCACACTTAAATGTTTCTGCTCATCAAAAACTGTTAACTATTAGTCAAAGATAACACAATTGAACACAACATGTAGTTTTAAATGATGTTTTTTATTATTTAGTGCGGAAAAAAACTCCAAATCTACATGGCCCCGTGTGAAAAAGTGATTGCCCCCCTTGTCAAAAAATAACTTAACTGTGGTTTCATCACACCTGAGTTCAATTTCTGTAGTCACCCCCAGGCCTGATTACTGCCACACCTGTTTTAATCAAGAAATCACTTAAATAGGAGCTATCTGACACAGAGAAGTAGACCAAAAACACCTCAAAATCATGCCAAGATCCAAAGAAATTCAAGAACAAATGAGAACAAAAGTAATTGAGATCTATCAGTCTGGTAAAGGTTATAAAGCCATTTCTAAAGCTGTGGGACTCCAGCGAACCACAGTGAGAGCCATTATCCACAAATGGCAAAAACATGGAACAGTGATGAACCTTCCCAGGAGTGGCAGGGCGACCAAAACTACCCCAAGAGCGCAGAGAAAACTCATCCGAGAGGCCGCAAAAGACCCCAGGACAACATCTAAAGAACTGCAGGCCTCACTTGCCTCAATTAAGGTCAGTGTTCACGACTCCACCATAAGAAAGAGACTGGGCAAAAATGGCCTGCATGGCAGATATCCAAGGCGCAAACCACTTTTAAGCAAAAAGAACATTAAGGCTCATCTCAATTTTGCTAAAAAAAACATCTCAATGATTGCCAAGACTTTTGGGAAAATACCTTGTGGACCGACGAGACAAAGGTTGAACTTTTTGGAAGGTGCGTGTCCCATTACATCTGGCGTAGAAGTAACACAGCATTTCAGCAAAAGAACATCATACCAACAGTAAAATATGGTGGTGGTAGTGTGATGGTCTGGGGTTGTTTTGCTGCTTCAGGACCTGGAAGGCTTGCTGTGATAGATGGAACCATGAATTCTACTGTCTACCAAAAAATCCTGAAGGAGAATGTCCGTCCATCTGTTCGTCAACTCAAGCTAAAGCGATCTTGGGTGCTGCAGCAGGACAATGACCCAAAACACACTAGCAAATCCTCCTCTGAATGGCTGAAGAAAAACAAAATGAAGACTTTGGAGTGGCCTAGTCAAAGTGCTGACCCGAATCCTATTGAGATGTTGTGGCATGACCTTAAAAAGGCGGTTCATGCTAGAAAACCCTCAAATAAAGCTGAATTACAATTCTGCAAAGATGAGTGGGCCAAAATTCCTCCAGAGCGCTGTAAAAGACTCGTTGCAAGTTATCGCAAACGCTTGATTGCAGTTATTGCTGCTAAGGGTGGCCCAACCAGTTATTAGGTTCAGGGGGCAATTTCTTTTTCACACAGGGCCATGTAGGTTTGGAGTTTTTTTTCTCATTAAATAATAAAAACCATCATTTAAAACTGCATTTTGTGTTCAATTATGTTATCTTTGACTAATAGTTAACGGTTTTTGATGAGCAGAAACATTTAAGTGTGACAAACATGCAAAAGAATAAGAATATGGGTGCATACACACATCAGACCATAGTCTTTGGAAAATGAAAGATCACAGACCAATCTTACCACCCTTCATGTAGTATGAGAGCCATACCTTCACAGTCTTTTCTATGGAGCTGAACTCCCCATCAGATAGAAATCTTTGCAAGATGCTGCACACACGTATGCTGTACAGACACAAAAGATCAGTAGCTGCAAAATATCTGTTCCTGCCAAAAATCCATTCCTGCAAATTGCAATGATAGTCTATGAGATCTGCAGATCATCATACACACATGATTTAACTGACATTCATCTGCAGATCAAGCAATCATCTGCAGATCTGAAAATCCATCCTGGTAGATCTGATCTGCGGATGAATGTCAGTCAAATCATGTGTGTATGATGATCTGCAGATCTCATAGACTATCATTGCAATTTGCAGGAATGGATTTTTGGCAGGAACAGATATTTTGCAGCTACTGATCTTTTGTGTCTGTACAGCATCTGTGTGTGTAGCATCTTGCAAAGGTTTTTTTCTGATGTGGAGTTCAGCTCCATAGAAAAGACTGTGTAGAGTATGGCTCTCATACTACATGAAGGGTGGTAAGATTGGTCTGTGGTCTTTCATTTTCCAAAGACTATAGTCTGATGTGTGTATGCACCTTAAGAAATCAGGAAGGGGGCAAATAGTTTTTCACATCACTGTACCTATGTTGGCATTTTTAATAAACAATAACACAGGTTTCATTTAAGGCTGATAAATGTAAAGTGATGCACCTTGGACTTGCCTATGCCAGAGCACCATGTAAAATAAATGGGATACCACTTGGAACAACAAACTTTGATATTATTGGCTGATACCCTTGCACAACAGTCAATGAGAATACACATACTGTATAGTTGCTGAAAAATCCACTGTGCGTGTTTACAGAGAACAGCCTGTTTTATTACCACTTTTGTGCAAGTAATCAGCTAGTGCAAATCAGGGCTGTCAGCTGTGTCTTAAGCCCAATCTACACGATACGATTCTTTGTGCGATTCTATTTACGATCCGATTAAATCCGACATGTCTGATCGGGATTCAATTTGATTTGCCATGGCAAATCAAATTGAATCGAATCCTGATCAGACATGTTGGATTTACTTGGAACGTAAGTAGAATCGTAATAAAATCACACAAAGAATAGTATCATGTAGATGGGGCTTAAGCTGTGCTGAGGCTCTGTGCGAATATGTAAACACTGGAGGTTTTTACCTTTCTGTGATACCAGAAATACTAGGAAGTAAACACTGTGTAGATTTTGTAAGATGTCTATCTTACAAAATGTTCCTCTTTAACACATCCAAGATGATTAATGGATATGTAATAAAAAAACGAACATTAACCTCCTTGCCGGTTTTCCCGACCTGAGCTCGGGGTAGAAAAAATAAGCTATTAGTGGTGATCCCGAGCTCAGGTCGGGGTAGGCATTGCAGAGCTTCACCTTTAGTTGTGGAGTCCCGCACGCGATCTCGCTGCGCAGCGGGACTCCAGCCTCTCTCCCCGGCAGTGTGGGGTCTTTCCCTGGCCGCCGGGATCCCCCATGTCCCCGCTATTCTTCCGGGGACCCGGCAGCCAGTTGGAGCAGCGGAGTCGTGGTGGTGGCAGCAGAGCGGTGGTGGCAGCGTGATGTCATCGGGGGCGGGCTAATATTGAAAAGGAAATTCTCTATATTAGAAAAATATAGAGAAGTTCGTTTATATGTATATTAGCGCCATCTTGTGGGCAAAGAGAAAACTGCAGCACAGGAGCCCAGGAAGGTACTTTTTTTTTTTAATTTTGCTGCAGATCTCCCTGCCAGAATGATTTTTTTCAGGTTTTAGGGTCTGAAAGAGTGGAAAAAAATTGCACCGCTTTTAGACCCTAAAATCTGGAAAGAATCAGACTGCCAAGGAGGTTAATTGGCCTCAGGCTCCATTTCATCTTGGTTCAAATAGTAATACCTTTATTGCACATACATGGATCAAATCACAAAAAGGCTCATTTTAGGAACCAATGCACAAATATAGTTAAAAACTTTTTTCTGCGCAGAAAGTTTCTACATTAACCACTTCCCGACCGCCTAACGCACAGAGGCGGCCGGGAAGTGAAGCCCTGAAGGACCGGCTCACCCACAGAGGCGGCGGTCCTTCTAAGGGCATGGGCGGAGCGATCGCGTCATCCGTGACGCGATCCTCCGCCCGGGATCGTTACATGGGCATTTTGTCTCCGCTCGCCGGCCACTTAGCAGAGCCGGCGAGCGGAGGAATCCGCAGAAGGAGCCAATCAGGGAGTATAAGGCACTTTGTTAGGTAAACAAAGTGCCTTATACGTGCTTCCTCCTCGCCTCGTGGTCTCATTGTTGCAGAGACCACCAGCGAGGAGGAACCACTTTGTGAGTATCCAGCACACATTGTTTTTTTTTGCTCAGAGTCCCTGATCTCCCACCCCAGCCTTCATACCCCCCCCTGATCACCCCAGCAGACCCCTGCCAGCACCCTTGCACCCCTGCAAAACCCCCACCCCCCCCACCTGCCACTAACTAGCGACGCTGCCCTTTAGTTTAGGTCCCTAACTGCCACCTAATCACCCCTGATCCCCCCCTCCTACCTTTAGATCACCCCCAGACCCCATCCCAGACTACCCCCCTGTATACTGTATACATCTGTATACAGCTACCTTATCCCCTGATCCCCCTCTGATCCCCCTCTGATCACCTGTCTATCACCTGTCCATCACCCCTTAGCACCCCCACCCATCAGAGCAGACCCTAACTGCCCCGCGGGGGTAACCGATCACCTGCCCAGGCCCTCGATTGCCCTCATACCCCCCGCCTGATTACATCCCCTGCTCTTTGTTTACATCTGTCCTCCCCAGCGATCACTAACTGATCTGCGATCAGTAACCCCCTGTGTCTGCCTCTCATCAGATCAGGACTCAGTCTGCCCCGTGCAGGCTCCTGATCAACCCTCCACCCCCTCAAATCGCCCTCAGACCCCCCCCCCCAATCACCGTCCAAGTGCATTGTATTTGACTGTGCTGCGCTTGTATTCGATTGTGCTGCGCTTGTATTCGATTGTGCTGTAATTGTATTTGATTGTCCCGTGATCGGCTTCGATTGCCCCGTGATTGTTTGATTGCCTGAGACCCCACTTCCCACCACACCCAACCCCACCCTCCCCCCCACCACACCCAACCCCACCCTCCCCCCCCCCCCACCACCTTCCGAGTGCATCAGATTTGCTTGTGCTGTGATTGGAGTCGATTGTGCTGTAATTGTATTTGATTGTCCCGTGATCGACTTCGATTGCCCCGTGATTGTTTGATTGCCTGAGACCCCACTTCCCGCCACACCCAATCCCACCCTCCCCCCATCACCTTCCGAGTGCATCAGATTTGCTTGTGCTGCGCTTGTATTCGATTGTGCTGTATTTGTATTTGATTGTCCCGTGATCGGCTTCGATTGCCCCGTGATTGTTTGATTGCCTGAGACCCCACTTCCCACCACACCCAACCCCACCCTCCCCCCCCCACCACCTTCCGAGTGCATCAGATTTGCTTGTGCTGTGATTGGAGTCGATTGTGCTGTAATTGTATTTGATTGTCCCGTGATCGACTTCGATTGCCCCGTGATTGTTTGATTGCCTGAGACCCCACTTCCCGCCACACCCAATCCCACCCTCCCCCCATCACCTTCCGAGTGCATCAGATTTGATTGTGCTGTGATTGGATTCGATTGTGCTGTAATTGTATTTGATTGTCCCGTGATTGTTTGATTGCCTCTGAGACCCCACTTCCCACCAACCCCAATACCTCTCAAATACTCCCTTTTTGCTAGGTAGGTGCTCTTTTTTTCTGGGTAGTCTCGGAGGAAACCCCCATAAATTTAGTAATCCACAATGGCAAGAAGGGGGCTTTCCGATGACGAGGTATACAGGTACATGGACCAGTCGGATGAGTTCTTTTGGGAAGAATCATCCGTCGAATCTTCCGGGTCCGAATTTGAACCTGTAGAAAGCAGTGGTTCCTTGACCGAAAGTGATGACGAGGCTATGGTCCCGGCTAGAGCCAGGCGTACCAGACCCCAAGTCGTTAGATCGCAGGTGGCGCAGGATCCGCCTCAAGGGCAGCAGGGTGGTGCTAGCGCTGATGATAGTTTTCTTGGTGAGGCAGGCACCAGCAGCGCAGCATCTCCTGGACTTAGTGCCAGTGCTTCCGTAGACCCTGGCGAAGTGGTGAGCGTCAGCATGGAAGTTGAAACTGGTACGGTGGCAAGTGCAGTAGTACCCCCATCGCAGCCACCAATAAGAAGACGGGCCCGTAGTACCCATAGACTCCCAGAGGTGCTGGCACAACCAGATTGGCAATCCCCTGATTCCGCCGCACCCGTAGTGCCCCCTTTCACCGCCCAGTCTGGAGTCCAGGTGGCGACAGCTCATCTAGGAACGGCCCTAGACTTTTTGCAGCTGTTCATCACCCAGGTTCTCCTGGACTTAATTGTGGTTGAGACCAACCGTAAAGCCACACAATTCATCACCGAGCACCCGGAGAGCATGTATGCCCAGCCTTTCGGGTGGAAACCAGTCCAAGTTTCCGACATTAAAATCTTTTTGGCCCTTATCCTTCACTTGGGACTAATGAAACAGAATGTACTGCGGTCGTATTGGTCTACGAACCCAGTAAATCATGTTCCCTTGTACCCTGCTGCCATGTCCAGGACACGATTTGAGTCCATCCTGCGCTTCCTGCACTTCAACGACGACAAAACCTGTCATGAAAAGGGCCACCCTGCTTATGACCGGCTCCACAAAATTCGGCCCCTCATAGACCACCTGTCATCAACATTTGCAGATGCTTATATCCCTGAACAGAACATCTGCGTAGACGAGTCCCTCTTACGCTTTACCGGGCGCCTTGGCATCAAACAGTACATCCCAAGCAAGCGCGCCCGGTATGGGGTGAAACTGTATAAGCTCTGTGAAAGGGCCACAGGCTATACATGTCGTTTTAGGGTCTATGAGGGAAAAGACTCAAAATTGGAGCCGGTCGGATGCCCTGACTACCTGGGGAGCAGTGGAAAGGTTGTGTGGGACTTGGTGTCACCCTTGTTCCAGAAGGGGTACCATCTTTTTGTGGACAATTATTACACAAGTGTGGCCCTCTTTCAGCACTTAAAGTTAGAAGGAATCCGATGCTGTGGCACTGCGCGGCCTAGTCGCCAGGGCTTCCCCCAACGGCTCGTTACCACCAGACTTCAACGGGGCAGAGGGCCGCCTTGCGTACTGAAGACCTGCTCGCGGTGAAATGGAGGGACAAGAGGGACGTTTACTTTCTGTCCACCATTCACACAGACACGACAGTCCAAATTCAACGGGCAACTAAGGTCATTGAAAAGCCCCTTGTCGTCCACGAATATAATGTCAACATGGGAGGGGTGGACTTCAATGACCAGAGGTTAGCGCCCTATTTAATTTCCCGGAAAACAAGACGCTGGTATAAGAAAGTGTCTTTTTATCTGATTCAATTGGCAGTTTACAACAGCTTTGTTCTCTACAGTAAGGCTGGGAGAACTGGATCTTTCCTTCAATTTCAGGAACAGATCGTTCTGGACATCCTGTATCCAGGAGGTGCCAGGCCCCCCCCCCCAGATGCAACCAGCCGACTGCATGGAAGGCATTACGCCTATCAGCTTCCGTGTGCCCCAGGTCAACGCATCCGAAGAAAACGTTGCCGTGTCTGCAGCAGGGCTGGAACAAGGACTGACACCGTTTATTATTGTCCCCGCTGTCCTGACCAGCCTGGCCTATGTGTAGGGCCGTGTTTTGAGAGGTACCACGAGCAGGTACACTATTAGAACCTAGGGAACTCCAGACACAGGAGTAGGCACACACTCAGTGGTCTTTCGCACATTGTCGCAGGGAGAGGAGAGATAAGCTTGAAAACCAAACGGGTAAGCATAAAAGTGGCAAGAAGGATCGGTTTCCATGCTTGATATTGCTGATCTGTCCTGGGTTGGCGATATAAGACGGCATGTTTGAATTTCCCTTGAGTGTGGACACCCCCGGTTTATATGTGATTTGGGCCTATGATGATGCTTTAATGCCACACAGAGTCATCTCTATTGGCAGGCATATTGCTGTATCCTACAGGCATAATGCTGTATACTAAAGTTCTGAGGCCCAGTCACATAAGTTGGTGGCTCACCCTGAGTGCAGGGTGGCACGGGGTGTCTCTCTCCTGAGGTTATCACTGCCATTGATGTGGAGGAAGATCTGCCATTGATGTGGAGCAAGGTATGTTTGCCGTTCATTTTTCCTTTCAGCCCAGAGTGCATTACCCGTATACCCAATATAAGGAGTATAGCAGAAACTCCTAATACTGGCCATACATGTAATGATTGCAGAGACCCTAAAATGCCAGGACAGACTTCACAAATGACCCCATTTTGGAAAGAGGACACCCTAAAGTATTATGTGAGGTGCACGGTGAGTTCATAAAAGATTTTAGTTTTTGTCACAAGTTAGCAGAATTTTTTTTTTTTTTTTTTTTCTAACAAAGTGTCATTTTCCGTTTACTTGTGACAAAAAATAAGATTTTCAATGACCTCACCATTACCCTCATGGAATACCTTGTTGTGTATTCTTTCCAAAATGGGGTCATTTGTGGGGTTTGTTAACTGTCCTGGCAAGTGGGCGGGGTGCTAAATTGTGAGCACCCCTGTAAAGCCTAAAGGTACTCATTGGACTCTGGGCCCCTTAGCGCAGTTAGGGTGCAAAAAAGTGCCACACATGTGGTATCGCCGTACTCGGGAGAAGTAGTACAATGTGTTTTGGGGTGTATTTTTACACATACCCATGCTGGGTGGGAGAAATACCTCTGTAAATGACAATCTTTTGATTTTTTTACACACAATTGTCCATTTACAGAGGTATTTCTCCCACCCAGCATGGGTATGTGTAAAAATACACCCCAAAACACATTGTACTACTTCTCCCGAGTACGGCAATAGCACGTGTGGCACTTTTTTGCACCCTAACTGCGCTAAAGGGCCCAAAGTCCAATGAGTACCTTTAGGATTTCACAGGTCATTTTGCGGAATTTGATTTCCAGACTACTCCTCACGGTTTAGGGCCCCTAAAATGCCAGGACAGTATAGGAACCCCACAAATGACCCCATTTTAGAAAGAAGACACCCCAAGGTATTCCGTTAGGAGTATGGTGAGTTCATAGAAGATTTTATTTTTTGTCACAAGTTAGTGGAAAATGACACTTTGTGGAAAAAAAACAATAAAAATCAATTTTCCGCTAACTTTTGACAAAAAAAAAAAAACTTCTATGAACTCACCATACTCCTAACGGAATACCTTGGGGTGTCTTCTTTCTAAAATGGGGTCATTTGTGGGGTTCCTATACTGCCCTGGCATTTTAGGGGCCCTAAACCGTGAGGAGTAGTCTTGAAACGAAATTTCTCAAAATGACCTGTGAAATCCTAAATGTACTCATTGGACTTTGGGCCCTTTAGCGCAGTTAGGGTGCAAAAAAGTGCCACACATGTGGTATCGCCGTACTCAGGAGAAGTAGTATAATGTGTTTTGTGGTGTATTTTTACACATACCCATGCTGAGTGGGAGAAATATCTCTGTAAATGGACAATTGTGTGTAAAAAAAATTAACAAATTGTCATTTACAGAGATATTTCTCCCACCCAGCATGGGTATGTGTAAAAATACACCCCAAAACACATTATACTACTTCTCCTGAGTACGGCAATACCACATGTGTGGCACTTTTTTGCAGCCTAACTGCGCTAAGGGGTCCAAAGTCCAATGAGCACCTTTAGGCTTTACAGGGGTGCTTACAATTTAGCACCCCCCAAAATGTCAGGACAGTAAACACACCCCACAAATGACCCCATTTTGGAAAGTAGACCCTTCAAGGTATTCAGAGAGGGGTATGGTGAGTCTGTGGCAGATTTCATTTTTTTTTGGTGCAAGTTAGAAGAAATGGAAACTTTTTTTTTTTTTTTTTTTCTCACAAAGTGTCATTTTCCGCTTACTTGTGACAAAAAATAATATCTTCTATGAACTCACTATGCCTCTCAGTGAATACTTTGGGATGTCTTCTTTCCAAAATGGGGTCATTTGGGGGGTATTTATACTATCCTGGAATTCTAGCCCCTCATGAAACATGACAGGGGGTCAGAAAAGTCATAGATGCTTGAAAATGGGAAAATTCACTTTTTGCACCATAGTTTGTAAACGCCATAACTTTTACCCAAACCAATAAATATACGCTGAATGGGTTTTTTTTTTTATCAAAAACATGTTTGTCCACATTTTTCGCGCTGCATGTATACAGAAATTTTACTTTATTTGAAAACTGTCAGCACAGAAAGTTAAAAAAATCATTTTTTTGCCAAAATTCATGTCTTTTTTGCTGAATATAATAAAAAGTAAAAATCGCAGGAGCAATTAAATAGCACCAAAAGAAAGCTTTATTAGTGACAAGAAAAGGAGCCAAAATTCATTTAGGTGGTAGGTTGTATGAGCGAGCAATAAACCGTGAAAGCTGCAGTGGTCTGAATGGAAAAAAAGTGGCCGGTCCTTAAGGGGTAGAAAGCCCTAGGTCCTCAAGTGGTTAAAACCACCAGAGCCTGCCCACACTAACCCTCTATAGATGCTAGGCTTGCGTGCATGGAATCCGTCCTCAGACTACCCTGCTCCATGCACCCAAGCCCAGTCCACCTAACTGTCATTCAACAGCGTACCACCAAACACACAGCAGCTGCCTCCCCTTAATGGGGATAAGTCCATTCAGGATATAAAGCACGAAGCTGCAGCAGTAATGTATTAGCCGGTTTAAGCACAACAATGCAAGTTAGCAGACTCAGCAAGCCACATAGAGACAATGCTGCCCAGACATCCTTCCTCCAATGTTAATAATAATTCATGATAATTGCGTTAGTCCATGGGATATGGCCTTTCCTTACTGGATGCCAGAGCGCTCTTTTCAACAGATGATCTGTGGCTGTCACTGTTAAGGGCAGTTGTATATTCAATATATTCCTTGCGAGGGAGCACAATTTTCTCCGTGCGCTTCCGGATATTTCACCTCAGTAGTACCGCACACGATGGCTCCTTGTTCACAGGTTGTTGCACTCAGCTGCCATCATCCCATCATACCTCTTAGCCAGTGTTTGCTTTTGCCGGCTAGCTGTGTCAGCATGAGGTGGCGGGGGACGCTAGTACAGCGTGGTGTGGGATCAGGCTCCTCCCACCGACTAGTTTCGCGTCATATGACGCTTCATCAGGGCGTGGCTTAAGGATGCTGTGTTAATCTCTTTATAGGGAAGTCAGATTACTTCCTGGTGTGACTCACTCGCCTCCTTGTGATGTCACACTGTTATTCAATTCAAGGCAACTTTATTATTCCCATTGTCCCATAGTACTTATCACAGGTTTATTTCGATCTCTTATCTCCTCAGCGTGTCACTTCTTGTCTTTTTTACAGTCTTTTGATAGACATCGTTTCATTCCCCATGGCATTCTATATTATTTATATTGCCGAAGATGGTCTATTCAACTAGAGCACGATATGTCTCCATTGTTCGATTCTCCAATACCATCTAGTGGGCTTTATCAGCATTACAGATATACTGCTAGAAAGACTGTAAATCTATTTTACCTATGACATTCAGCCATCAATCATACATACCGCTGGCTATATTCTTTCATGTTTTTGACTCAAGGATAAATTTTATTTTTATTTTTGTGGCCTCACTGGATTTATATGGGAAGTTTTTTTGTGTACTTTGTTGTTTTCATATCCTTTTGTCCTCATCTCACCCTGGTTTACTACTTTTTACAAGTTATTGTTATACACTTCAACTTGTTCTTCTTTTAAGTTTTATTACAGGTGATCTTTATTGACTGTTTTTTTTACTTTAATCTCAATTATAAGCTATCTGACGTAGGAAGGGGGTTAGATCTACCCCAGAGTTGAATCCATGCGGGTCCACAGTATTTAATCTGTAGATCCACATGGACTCCTTTCCCAGAAGCACGTCATCGAAGTATCCCCTCCTTTCCGAGAGGTTCAGCCTATATATAGCTTTTACTTTTGTACCCTTGAGGGAGGCTCCATGTTGCTCCCTATAATGTCTATACAGTGGCATCTCCACCTCCCCCTCTTCAATTTCCTTGAAATGTTCCAGGATTCTTGATTTAAGGTCTCTTTTTGTCTTGCCCACATACATCAACTTGCATGGGCATTCAATTACATATATCACCCTTTCAGTGTCACAATTCATGAATCCATTGATTTTATAGGTGCGAGTACCTTCTGCATTTGAGAACGTTTTTGTTTTATCCACATATGGGCAGATTTTGCACTTTCCACACTTAAACATGCCTCTACCTGAGGCGGTTCTTAGCCATTTAGACCCCTCTCTTGTTGGCATGAACTCACTTCTCACCAATTTGTCTTTTAGATTTGGTGCCCTTTTGGCCGTTAGCATTGGTCGTGGCCCCACTATTTTTTCAATGTCAGGATTGGCTCTTAAGATACCCCAGTGTTTTTCCAGGAGTTGTCTCAGATCTTCCCAGTGAGAGCCATAGGGAGTAATTATCCTCAGGTTGTTCCCCCCTTGGCTGTCATTCCTTGACTTGGATGACAATAGGTCCGTTCTGGCATTATTCCATGCCTTTTTAATTGCCGACTTCAAAATTCTATGTGAATATCCACGTTCTCTAAATCTGGAGTACATTTCCCTCGCCTCAACTCTAAATTGGTCATCGGTTGAGCAATTCCCGCGTATACGCAGGAATTGGCTGTACGGGATGGATCGTATCAGGGCAGGGGGATGGTGGCTGGTGGCGTGGAGAACACGGTTTCCCGCCGTTGGCTTTCGGTAAGTGGAAGTAACCACTTTACCCTTTTCCATGATTAATGGATACCTGAGCCAAAGTGGTATGTTAAAATGGTGATGTGTGGGCATAATTGCTGAAGCTTACCGATCCCCCTGATCACTCTTGTACAGCTCCCTGCAAGAGGCCCTGTTAGCGTCCGCGATTTGGTTGAGTCGCCAACCTTTAACCCGGACAGCCAAGTCGCCGCCACTATCAGGGCCTTTTGCAGGGGTGCAGAGCGGCATGGGAGTGATCGGGAGGAGAGGCGAGCCTTAGCAATCATGCCCACACATCATAGTGGCCTCCATTTTACCATACCACTCTGGGTCGGGTATCCTTTAACCACTTAAGGACCAGGCTCCTTTTCCCTGATCTGTGTTGCGTGGGCTCTCCAGCCCACAGCACAGATCAGGTTTGTTGCAGGGCGACCAGATCCCCCCCCCCTTTTTTTCCCCACTAGGAGGATGTCCTGCTGAGGGGGTCTGATCGCCGCTGGCTATCTGCGTGTTGTGGGGGGGCTACTCAAAACCCCCCTCCGCAGCGATTTCCGCCCCCTCTGCCCTTCCCTCCCTCTCGTTATGGGCGGCGCAGGACGGAAACCCGTCCTGCGCCGCCTAGGATAGGCTTCAGCCTATCAGATGCCGGCGATCCCCGGCCAATCAGAGGCACCTAGACCTAAGACGCCCCCCCCCCCATTCCCCTCCCGCAGGACATTGGCGCAAAATGGGCGTGGCCACATAATGCAGTGGGCGTGTCCATAATATACAGTGGGTGTGGCCAGTTAAAATTTCCTAGTAAGAGTCCAACCCAAAGTCGGCGGGCCATGTTTGCTCCCCGGATATGAGTAAATTAGTCAGTGTTCTCTCCCACAAAATAGTGGTAGGTATTAGATTGTGAGCTCCTCTGAGAAAAGTCAGTAACATGACTATGTTCTCTGCAAAGTGCTAGAGAAGATGCCAGTGCTATATAAATACATAATATGGTAGGACATTAGACTATTGCAGGATTAGATTGTGAGCTCTTCAGAGGACAGTCAGTGACATGACTGAGTACTCTGTGAAGTACTGCTTAGGATGGCAGTACAATATAATACAGAAGTAACCAGGTCTATAGGTGTCCCCAAAGTACAGAGGTATGACACTTCTGTGGAATGTGGTAAGTGTACATAAATTAACAAAACCCCCTGAACAAATATAGCAGCCACATGATTAACCTACTGTGACCCCAGATAAAGACATAGAATCTCAAATCTGAATAGGAGCTATACAATAAAGGGAATTTTTCCATTTAGGGGCTAATTGGACTATGCCTTGTAAGGGTTTTTTCGCCTTCCTCTGGATCAACAGGGATATGTGAGGGAGCAGGCTGGTGTTGTACTTTATACTGGTTGAACTCGATGGACGTATGTCTTTTTTCAACCAAAATAACTATGTATCTATGTAACAAACCATATCAACAGATCCTTTCAGTCCTAGTACTACACTCTATCTTATTTCAGAGAGAAAAAGGCCAATCAATAGGGCAGCATGTGACAATCATGCATTATGATACCACAAGTTTCAATAAACAAGCCATTTGCAACTCTGGGGGGGAAAAAAAAAGATAAGAGTGGTATCAGTGTTCTCCCCAGAATTTTTTTTCCAGCCGGGTGGGGTGAGATGAGAGAATGCAGGGCGGTGCTTCTCTGCACAATTCTGCTTACAGCATAGGAGGAGGTGAGCTGATGACAGCCGGGTGCTCACCAAAACTAGCCAGGTGGAGCACCCGGCTATTAGGGCCTGGGGAGAACACTGGGTATATACTGACAACATAGCGAGTAACCCCACCCTGATCATGTAATCAAGAGACCAGACACTGAAGGTAAGGGTTGGAGAAGCAGCTAATTATAGAAACCATTCATCAGATCAGACATACTCACAAACCACATCACATATATCCATTTCTACAGTGATAAGCTATAGGGAGTACATACATCCCAGATAAGTAATCATTTCAACTGTGAACATTCCTTCCATAAAGGTGGCCACACACGATACAATAAAATGATCCAATTTTACAGTAATTCGGTAAAAACGATCGTATCTCTCGAAAAAAAATCGAAAGCTTTTTTTTTCAGTCGACTAAAAAATCCGATCAGATTTCCCTTTTTTTCGATTTAAATCAATCCGGAATGCCAATGCCTCTCTTCAATTTCTACTAAAGATTGTATGGTGTGTTGGATTGTTAATTTATTAATATACATACCCTAGCAATTTTCTCTGAGTTTCCAATCATTTTTATCATAATTGAGGAAAAAAAATTGAACATTGTACATTGTAACATTTCAAAAAATATGACCAGTCAGAAAAATTGATTGCAATTCTTAAATTGAACAGATATTTTAAAAAAATTGTATGGTGTGTGGTCACCTTAAGAAATAATTTTTTTATGAATCTTTAGAAAAGCTGATGTCCAACCTACCACTGCCCAAATACAAACCAGATGCCTGTATTGGATCTTTTCTGTTACCTCACCTGCCTGTGACAAGCCATTATCCCACAGCCTCTCTCCAATACACCCAGAGGTGTAGCGAGAAATGATGAGGCCCCATAGCAACAATTTGGTTGGGGCCCCCACACACACATGCAGACAGGCCATGCTGGGCACTATAGTGCCCCACCTACCCTCATCTCACACATGCAGACAGGCCATGCTGGGCACTATAATGCCCCACCTACCCTCATCTCACACACACACATGCAGACAGGCCATGCTGGGCACTATAGTGCCCCACCTACCCTCATCTCACACACACACATGCAGACAGGCCATGCTGGGCACTACAGTGCCCCACCTACCCTCATCTCACACACACACATGCAGACAGGCCATGCTGGGCACTATAGTGCCCCACCTACCCTCATCACACACACACACATCCAGACAGGCCATGCTGGGCAATATAGTGCCCCACCTACCCTCATCACACACACACACATGCACACAGGCCATGCTGGGCACTATAGTGCCCCACCTACCCTCATCTCACACACACACATCCAGACAGGCCATGCTGGGCAATATAGTGCCCCACCTACCCTCATCTCACACACATACACGCAGACAGGCCATGCTGGGCACTATAGTGCCCCACCTACCCTCATCTCACACACACACATGCAGACAGGCTATGCTGGGCACTATTGTGCCCCACCTACCCTCCCATCACACACACATGCAGACAGGCCATGCTGGGCACTATAGTGCCCCACCTACCCTCTCATCACACATACACATGCAGACAGGCCACGCTGGGCACTATAGTTCCCCCCCTACCCTCATCACACACACACACACGCAGACAGGCCATGCTGGGCACTATAGTGCCCCACCTACCCTCATCACACACACAGGCATGCAGACAGGCCATGCTGGGCACTATAGTGCCCCACCTACCCTATACACACACAGGCCATGCTGGGTCTTGTAGTGTCCCACCAACACACACACCACCCTCTCCCTACACAGGCAGGCATGGGAACAATGTTAATACATGTACCTGCTCAGTGTAACAGGCCCAACTGGCCATCTGGACATGAAACCCACATTGGTGGATCATGTTTATCTTCACACTTCACAGTGTGCTCAAATGGCACCCCAGTCCTGTCACCAGATGACAGAAGCTCCCATCCCCAAAGACACTCACCAGTGTGGTCTCTCTCCTGGGCAGCAGCATGAGATGTCAGCAGCTCATCTGAACAGTGTCACTCAGGAGCTCCTTGGCTCTGGCTGGCAGCCTGCTACAGTCCATGGGTATCAGCAGCCAGCATATCATCAGTAAACACAGGGGAGACAGCATGTGGCTGCTCTGCACATCTCTCCAGTGCAGAGTTCAGCGCGCTTCTTTGAAATGATTCCTTCCTGATGTCTGGGCCAATTAGCAGGGGAGGAGCGTGACTAGCAACTAGCTACTGCTAGCCACACCCTCCCCAGGCAGTGACATGACTCAAATGATTCGTTCATGACCCGGTTCTTTTCAAAGGATTGAATCAAATGAATCGATTCATTGAAAAGAATCACTAGAAGCTCACTGACTCGGAGCTGGAAGGACTGTGTATCAGGCAAGTAGTATGGTAAATTCCCCTGCCAGCCGCTTCCACTCTGCATAATTTTTGGAGGGGGGAGCGAGTTACTCTGAATGTGTGTGTGCATGCTCTCTGCCGCTCCCCCCCTCCCTCCACCCCCAAAGCTGCACATATCAAAAACATAAAAATAAAAGGTGTAAAATAAAAAAAATAATTATAATAAAATAACAGCCAATAGGTGGCCGCCCCCCCGGAGGGCCCGCCCATGGCACCGACCCATGGGTGCCTCTTAAAGTGAACCGAGCACTTTTTTTAGCACTCAGGACATTTCTATAGCACATGAAAAATGCATGCCAACAATCTGTTTCATTGTTAAAATAAACTTTAATTTACCTTGTATTTTACAATCAAAGTAGTAGTATTACCCTGTTTCAGCAGACCTGACCGTCCGCAGAGCTCTCAGGACGCTAATTATTTTATTGAGCTAATTACCCATAAGTAAACAATAGCTTTTCTCTCAACAAAGGGGGTGGGTAATTAGGACTGTTTGACACATACTATGTCTTTGAAGAAACAGTCCTTCTGGGTAATTAGCTCAATAAAAGAATTAGCGTCCTGAGAGCTCTGCGGACGGTCAGGTCTGCTGAAACAGGCTAAAAATACTACTTTGATTGTAAAATACAAAGGTAAATGAAAGTTTATTTTAATAATGAAACAGATTGTTGGCATGCATTTTTCATGTGCTAGAGAAATGTCCTGAGTGCTAAAAAGGTGCTTGGTTCACTTTAAGAGATACGGTCCTGGCTGCAGCGCCGTTTGATGTAAACAGCGGGGATTTCTTCCCCGCTTGTTTACATTTCGCCTGCGAGCCACGATCGGAGGCTCGCAGGCTGTTCACGGAGACACCCTCCGTGAACTGACATGGAAAGGCCGCTTGAACGAGCGGCCGTTTCCATGGATTAACACCTAGGTCCGCCGATCGGCTGACCGTGGTCGTTAAAGCGGACCCAAACCAAACATTTTTTTTATTAAAAATATTTAGTTGCACCACTCTGACACATACAAAGATAAATAAACACTCCTTCAAACCTATGATCATTTCAGTGCATGGTTTTCACCCTTCTCTTTTTATATCTAGGGTTATACTGGGGGCAGCCATTAGCAATTCCTCCATTGCTGGAAACCATCTACTCCACCAGTTTGCCGGAAAAATCCCGGCAATTTGAAAAGAAGGGAGGGGTTCCTCCAATAAATGTAAAATATTTTATATTTGTCATCATGCAGCTGAAAAAAGGCTGCTATTTATTATTATAATTAAAAAAATAGGTTTTATTTCTGAAATATTGTATTTTTGATTTGGGTCCACTTTAAGTGGTTAAAGTGAACCTGAGGTGAAAAAAAACTGATGAGATAAACTATATTTATCCTCCTACTCCTAAAAATTACTTTTTTACTCATCCTAAAATTTTATTTTATATTTAAACATTTAGAAAGTAGATTGAATGTTTTGTTGTCTCTGCTCAGTTGAAATCTATTAAGTGTCCCTAAATGAAAATATATTTACTATATTGACCCTTTCTCCCTCGCTCTGCTCTCAGAAATATGTAAAAAATTTATTCTGCTAGGAAAACTTTTATGGCTGTAATTTGCTTATCAGATGTTTACTATATTCCTGACAAGGTACTGACAAGACAAAAGCTGCCACTTCCATCCTTAAAGATTAACTCTTTCAGGCATTAATGCCTGCATAATAATATTAATAACCGGTTTCTGGTTATTAATAGGTTTAGTACTGTACATACACGTTTATCTCATCATGCCATATGTCGCCCTGGGTACACTTTACGCAAGTCATAAGCATGCACAGAAATGTTCAGTCAATGTCCATCCTATATTACTGAACATTCACATTCACATTCAAATACTAGCAGAAAGTTAACAATCACAGAAAAATAATCATTTAAAATGTAAAATATTGTTAAGCAAGCATTTTTATTTAATCTTAATATCAATGATGCATATTTTATTATTTAGTACAAAATATATTTTAATCAAGCTGGATAATAAAATAAAAAAAAAATCATCTGATTTTACGGTGTGTAATAGCTTTTGATGCTATAATTTTTCTGTTCCTTCTCATGGGTTTCCTATCCAAAACCTTTGTTTCTGGGGATGTTATCTTTGCAGCATCTGAGTCAACAACTTGGCTTTCTGGTGATGAAAGCAGCTGAATTTCTACAGCGGGTGGTGACCATGCTGGCTTATCAGTTGACCTGTCAAAATACAAATGTCATTATGTTAATAAAAATAAGATGCTCAGTAATGTGGCAAAGCAGCTATTACCATTGTACTGGTGGTGTGATTTTAAATACTGCTTTGCTGACCTTGCTGCTATGGCCTAACGTTCATGTAGATTTTTAATAGGTTTAATAGGTTCTAGGTTTAGGTTTGTATATGTATGGTGCATCCTCTTTTTTTAATTGCACAGCCACGGAAATTGTTTATCAATTTAATTCTATGAGAGTGATGTGCCATGCAAGGTTCAACATATACAAAGATGCAATAAATCTGTTCAATTGCTTTGACTTGATGCACATTTTGCTGTATGCTGCTTGGAACTGGGACAATAGAATGCAGTGACATATGATCTCAAATTTAAAGATGCGTGCAAATTGCAAGAGTTTGCATCAGCTTGGAAAAGTTAGCATTACATTAACCTCCCTGGCGGTATGATTATTTCTGGATTTTAGGGTCTTTCCAGGACGTTTTAGACCTTAAAATTATGAGAAAAAATAATGCCAGCAGGAGCCCGAGCACTCACTCACCTCCCTGGGCTCGAGCTCTGCAATTTAACTTAAGTCCTCCGGGTGGCGCTGTAACTCTGTAGTGAGATCACTGACAGTGATCTCACCAGAGTGATTCAGAGCCTTCGAGGAAAGGAAGGAGAACGGCTACTGACGTCTGGATCCCCCGGAGGTGAGTAAAAATGCCCACTGCACACTATACTCTGCATCAAGCTTCCGGCAGCTAACCCGAGCATAGCTTGGGGCTACCACCAGGGAGGTCAATATTCTCTGCACGCTATACTCTGCATCGAGCTCCCAGCGGCTAGGGAGGTCAATACCCTCTACTCATTATTCAGAGAATCTTTGAAATTCATTAGTTCAGAGGAGATCTGAAGACACAGCCAGCATGGAATTTGAACAGGGCCCAACGGTAGAACAAAAGGACACAGGGAAGACTGGGAAGGCTCTAAGGGATCCAGAGCCTTCCCTCCTCTTAGGTGAGTATCTTACTTATCCTTTAAGTAAAGCTTACTATTCGTGCTTGTAGTCAGACGCGTAGCTAGGGGTGGGCGGGGTAGGACATGTGCCCCGGGCGCCGACTCTCTAAGGGTGCCCAGCCGCCGACTTCCTAAGGGTGCCCAGCCGCCGACTTCCTAAGGGTGCCCAGCCGCCTTTTGTTTTTTTTTAAATCTCCTCTCTGCCCAAGTCTGCATACTATGCAGAAAGTAGCTGCGGTGCCAGCGCACGTCATTACGTGCTGTGCACGCAGCTTCCACGTGCAGGATGCTGTCACTGGAGCCCCGGGAAGTTTGAGTCAGTAGTGGGGGCCTGGCTGGATCGTGCAGGGACTTATCAGTGTGGCCTGTCACTGGAGCGCTGATCGGACTGGGTGCGGAATCCACATGGAGCAGAGGGAGCCGTGCATGCTGTCCAGATGGAGCTGCGTATGCTGTTTGGTCGAATGGATTGGAGGGAGCCGGGGAGCTGTCAGAGGGAGCCGCGTGTGCAGACACAGGTGAAGAGGGAGAGGAGCTGCGCTTTTGCATGTGAGCTGGTGAAATGTTGTGCACATGCTGGATGCTGCAGCTGGAGACCCGGAAAGTGTAATGGCCCTTGCATTTCTTAGGATTGCCTGATACAAGCACCGCAAACTGTAGAGCAAGACCGGGACATGGATATTCTTACTGACTTCCAGAGTAAGCTGTCTGCTCGCTTGCCTCCACCAGTCACTTGCTCGCTTTCCCTTTCAGCCATGGAAGAATTGCTCTCCTTACTCTCCCTGCTTCTATAGCATTCCTGATGTTAACTCCTTCACTCCTCTTCTCGGCTATGGTATGCCAGGCCTGCTTCTTCTATTAAGGCTTAGTTCAGCGTCCCTAATTCTTTGGCACTAACCCTTTCACTACTGGTCATCTTGTCACTTAGTAGTTTGCACTAGCACTTTTTTAGTGTGTATTTTACTGTTTTATGTCTAGCACATATTTATGCCCTGTAGACTCATGAACAGTACTTGTATCCCTCTGGGGATTCATATCATTCAATCTCAATAGCACCTTCCTATTTCCATAACCCTACTGCTACTAGGAGACTTGGGTTCAAATAAATCTTTGCTCCTCCTGTTCAGTAAGCCTGCACCTATTCAGTAGGAGACCTATAGAACGCGTCTTAGGGGTCACAGTTCTGGCGCTGTGAGTCCGACAGAAGAAAAGTGCCATATAAATGTTCTCTGTCATGTCTCTGTATCAATAGCACTGACATCTTCTGCAGCACATTACAGAATACATAGTCATGTCATTGACTGCCCTCAGAGGACCTCAAAATTCTAATCCTACCATAGTCATAGTCTAATGTCCTGCCATATTATTATTATGTATTTATATAGCACTGACATCTCCTGCAGCACATTACAGAGCACATAGTCATGTCACTGGGTGTCCTCAGAGGAGCTCACAATCTAATCCTACCATAGTCATAGACTAATGTCCTCCCATATTATTATTATGTATTTATATAGCACTGACATCTTCTGCAGCACTTTACAGAGTACAGAGTCCTGTCACTGAATGTCCTCAGAGGAGCTCACAATCTAATCCTACCATTGTCATAGTCTAATGTCCTCCCATATTTTTATGTATTTGTATAGCAGCACCAATGACCACGCTCATATTCTGATGCGGGGCCGTGCCCCTATTTTGCACTTTGCCACCATGGGGGGGGGGGGGCACATAACCTGTCTTTGTCCCCAGGCGCTGAAAGCCCTAGCTACGCCTCTGCTTGTAGTGCAATATTTTTATTGTACTTAGCTTCTTTTTTGTACTGTAATTTAGATCCTGTTTTTTTCCAATCTTGCCTTACTTTCACAATTTGAATGTATACATAGATACAATTTTGTATGTATACATAGAAATTATTCATAACTAGGGATGATCACTGGATGTAATCACGAGTGATTACTCGTGATTCAAATGAGGCTTAATTAGTGCAGGTGTGCGGCGGGGATAGAAGGGGTTATTTACCCATAATTCCGCTGTCCGCCCTGGGTTCCAAAGAGCTTGCACACTTCCTATTGGTGACGTTGCAAGCCTCACGCCGGAAGGAGGAAGTGCAGTGGTGTGAGGCTTGCAACGCGACCAATAGGACGCGTGCAAGCTCTTTGGAACCCAGGGCGGATGGCGGAATGATGGATAAATAACCCCTTCTATCCCCGCCACACACCTGCACTAATTAAGCCTCATTTGAATCACGAGCAATCACTCGTGATTACATCCAGTGATCATCCCTATTCATAACCAATTGTTGCAGCCTACAGAAGCCTTAATGACTGGATAGTGTAATGGTTAAGGGCCCTGCCTCTGTCACAGGAGACCTGGGTTTGAATCTCGGCTCTGCCTGTTCAGTAAGCCAGCACCTATTCAGTAGGAGGCCTTGGGCAAGACTCCCTAACACTGCTACTGCCTATAGAGCGCGTCCTAGTGGCTGCAGCTCTGGCGCTTTGAGTCCACCAGGAGAAAAGCACGATATAAATGTTCTGTGTTTGTTTGTTTGTTACATTATATATTCTTTTGCAATTGTGAAAAATACTGTAATGTGAGAGAATGCCACAATGCTACCAATTAACCACTTGAGGACCACAGTCTTTCTACCTCTTAAAGCGGAATATAACCCTGCATTTCAACTTTGCTCTAAAACATTATTTACAGCATATTATATGCAACCAGCATTTTTTTTTTTTTACTAGACCAGCATTGGAGGGGTTACACACAGAGCTTTAGGTAAACGTTATAGTGTTTACAAACTATGGTGCAAAAAGTGAATTTTCCCATTTTAAAGCATCTCTGACTTTTATGAGCACCTGTCATGTTTCATGAGGTGCTAGAATTCCAGGATAGTATAAATACCCCACAAATGACCCCATTTTGGAAAGAAGACATCCCAAAGCATTCACTGAGAGGCATGGGGAGTTCATAGAAGCTTTTATTTTTGTCACAAGTTAGTGGAAAATGACACTTTGTGACAGAAAAAAAAAACCATTTCCATTTCTGCTAACTTGTGACAAAAAAAAAGAAATCTGCCACTGACTCACCATGCCCCTCTCTGAATACCTTGAAGTGTATAATTTCCAAATTCGGGTCATTTGTGGGGTGTGTTTATTGTCCTGGCATTTTGGGGGAGCTAAATTGTAAGCACCCCTGTACAGCCTAAAGGTGCTCATTGGACTTTGGGCCCCTTAGTGCAGTTAGGCTGCAAAAAAGTGCCACACGTGGTATTGCCGTACAAAAAATAAAATCTTCTATGAACTCACCATACTCCTATCGGAATACCTTGGGGTGTATTCTTTCTAAAACGGGCTCATTTGTGGGGTTCCTATACTGCCCTGGCATTTTAGGGGCCCTAAACCATGAGGAGTAGTCTTTAAACCAAATGTCTCAAAATGACCTGTGAAATCCTAAAGGTAGTTATTGTACGTTGGGCCCCTTAGCCCACCTAGGCTGCAAAAAAGTGTCACACATGTGGTATCGGTGTACTCAAGAGAAGTAATATAATGTGTTTTGGGGTGTATTTTTACACATACCCATGCTGGGTGGGAGAAATCTCTCTGTAAATTGACAATTGTGTATAAAAAAAAAAAATCAAAAAAATCTAATTTACAGAGATTTCTCCCACCCAGCATGGGTATGTGGAAAAAATACACCCCAAAACACATTATACTACTTCTCCTGAGTACGGCAATACCACATGTGTGGCATTTTTTTGCGGCCTAACTGCGCTAAGGGGCCCAAGATCCAATGAGCACCTTTAGGCTTTACAGGGGTGCTTACAATTTAGCACCCCTCCCCCCCCCCACTTGCCAGGACAGTTAACAAACCCCACAAATGACCCCATTTTGGAAAGAATACACGCCAAAGGTATTCCATGAGGGGCATGGTGAGTTCATAGAACATTTTATTTTTTGTCACAAGTTAGCGGAAAATGACACTTTGTGAGAAAAAAAAAAAACACAGCATTTCAGCTAACGTTTGACAAAAAATAAGATCTTCTATGAACTCACCATGCACCTCACGGAATACTTTGGGGTGTCCGCTTTCCAAAATGGCATCATTCGTGGGGTCTGTCCTGGCATTTTAGGGTCTCTGCAACCATTACATGTATGGCCAGTATTAGGAGTTTCTGCTATACTCCTTATATTGGGCATACGGGTAATGCACTCTGGGCTGTGGATGAAAAAATATCTGCCCAAAAATGTGAAAAAAAAGAGGGGAGGCATCTGCCAGGACATAGGAGCTGCCACCCAAAAACGTCCAAACCACCACTCAGCTCGTATGCCCTGGGAAACCCGATTTCTCCATTCACATCGATCGATGTGGATGAACAAACCATTGCCAGAGTTCTTTTTTGATACAAAGTGCTTGCCAAAGCATAGGAACTCAAACACCGCCCACCAGCTCATATGCTTCGGCAAACGTATCTTTTTTTACTGCGGACGAGAAATCTTGTCATGCATGCAATTTTGTGTAACCTGAAAGACGCGCAATGCTTCTGTCAGGATGCACCATCAGTGCTGCAGCTGGTTGGTCGTTCGCTCGGTCCACCTGGAAGGTTAATGGATGGAAAAAGAAGAAAAAAAAACAAGCAAGCAGCAAAGCAATAACTTCATTAACATTTATAAACTTTGTTGAACTTTTTTAAACAAAACCTTAACATTGGGAACCAAACATTAACTTTTTTGCTTACCTGTTTTTTTTTTCTTTTTCTTTTTTTAAACTTACCTTCCGAGGACAAACCTCTCCTCCCCATGGGACAATGTGCGAATTGCAAATCGCACAGAGTTGTGGTGAAGTACATTACGCATTTTGTCCCAAGTGAAAGGAGAGGTTTCTGGCAGCCCTGTGTATTAGGGTCTCTCGAAACCAGATGTTTGGTTTCACACTGCATATTGGGTCGAGCCTGCCGCACCGTATTGCCAAAACAGACCTTCAGGGAATACCACAAGAGTAGCATTCGGCCTAGTAATGAACTGCGCCGCCATAGACTAACATGACTTCCGGGCTGTCCAAAATTGCTGCAGAAGCCACGCAGTAATGTAGGCGTGCACTAGCGTAAAGTCAGGCACTTCCGGCGTAGGGGGCAGCAAAGTGTGACTTTCGCTAGGCAATTTGCCCTAACGCATCCAGTGTGAAATAGCACTGAGAGACCCTTGTGTGCCTACTGCTGTGTCTGGAGTTCCCTACTCTCTAATAGTGTACCTGCTCATGGTATTATTATTATTATTATTATTTATTAGATTTATATAGCGCCAACATATTACGCAGCGCTGTACAATAAATAGGCTTACAGACAATGATAACAGGGTTGACAGAACAATACAGGTAACGGACCATAGATACAACAATACAGGTAATAGCAATAAGATACACAACACAATGCAGATAATAGTACAATGCCAGATCATAAACTGGAATGGTAGTGGTAAAAAATTACCAGTTCCAAATTCTGGGTAAAGTGCACACAGTCAAGTATGATACACAAGGGAAGAGGGCCGCACCGTATTGCCAAAACAGACCTTCAGGGAATACCACAAGAGTAGCATTCGGCCTAGTAATGAACTGCGCCGCCATAGACTAACATGACTTCCGGGCTGTCCAAAATTGGTACCTCTCAAAACACTCCCCTAGGCATAGGCCAGGCTGGTCAGGACAGGTGGGACAGTGAACAGTGGTGTTGCGCCTTATTCCAGCCCTGCTGCAGACACGACAACGTTTTCTTCGGATGCGATGACCTGGGGTACTCGGAATCGGATAGGCGTAATGCCTTCCATGCACCCGGCTACTTGCATCTGGGGGTTGCCTTCCATCTTTCTTCTGGATACAGGAGTTCCATAACGATCTGTTTCTGAAATTGAAGAAAAGATCCAGTTCTCCCAGCCTTACTGTAGAGAACAAAGCTGTTGTAAACTGCCAATTGAATGAGAAAAAAAGACACTTTTTTTATACCAGCGTCTTGTTTTCTGGGAAAGTAAATAGGGAGCTAACTTATGGTCATTGAAGTCCACCCCTCCCATGTTAGTATTATAGTCGTGGACGACAAGGGTTTTTCAATGACCTCAGTTGCCCGTCATTGAATTTGGACTGTCGTGTCTGTGTGAATGGTGGACAGAAAGTAAACGTCCCTCTTGTCCTTCCATTTCACCGCAAGCAGGTCGTCAGTACACATGGCGGCCCTCTGCCCCCATTGAAGTCTGGTGTTAACGAGCCGTTGGGGGAAGCCCCGGCGACTAGGCTGCACGGTGCCACAGCATCGGATTCCTTCTATCTTTAAGTGCTGATAGAGGGCCACACTTGAGTAATAATTGTCCACATAAAGATGGTACCCCTTCTGGAACAAGGGTGACACCAAGTCCCACACAACCATTCCACTGCTCCTCAGGTAGTCAGGGCTCCAATTTTGAGTCTTTTCCCTCATAGACCCTAAAATAAGATGTATAGCCTGTGGCCCTTTTACATAGCTTATACAGTTTCACCCCATTTGTATGAGGGACTCGTCTACGCAGATGTTCTGTTCAGGGGTATAGGCATCTGCAAATTTGGATGACAGGTGGTCTATGAGGGGTCGAATTTAGTGGAGCCGGTCATAAGCAGGGTGGTCACTTTGATGACAGGTTTCGTTGTCATTGAAGTGCAGGAAGCGCAGGATGTTCTCAAATCGTGTCCTGGACATGGCAGCAGAGTACAAGGGAACGTGATGTGCTGGGTCCGTAGACCAATAAGACCGCAATACATTCTGTTTGACTAGTCCCATGTGAAGGAGAAGGCCCAAAAAAACATTACGTTCGGAAACTTGGACTGGTTTCCACCGAAAAGGCTGGGCAAGGAAGTTATTCGGATTGGCGGTTATAAATTGTGTGGCTTTATGGTTGGTCTCTCCCATGACTAAGTCTAAGAGATCCTGGGTGATGAACAGATAGAAAAAGTCTAGGGCCGATCCTAGATTATCTGTCTCCACCTGGACTCCACACTGGGCGGTGAAAGGGGGCAGTACGGGTGCGGCGGAATCAGGGGAATTCCAATCAGGATTTGCCAGCACCTCTGGTAAACTAGGGGTAGTACGGGCCTCTCTTCTTGGTGGCTGCTACCGGGGTCTTACTGCACGTGCCACCGAACCAGTTTCAACTTCCATGCTGGTGCTCGCCACTTCACCAGGGTATAAGGAAGCACTGGTGCTAAGTCCAGGAGATGCTGTGCTGCTGGTGCCTGCCTCACCATGAAATATCAGACCAGCACTAGCACCACTCTGCTGCCCTTGAGGCAGATCCTGCGCCACCTGCGGTCCAGTGACATGGGGTGTGGTACGCCTGGCTCTAGCCGGGACTTCAACCTCGTCATAGCTATCGGTCAGTGAGCCACTGCTCTCTACAGGTTCAAACTCTGACCCAGATTCGTCAAATGAGTCGTCACAATCGTCCTCATCCGACTGGGCCATGTACCTGTATGCCTCATCATCGGAATACCCCTTTCTTGCCATGGTGGACTACTTAATTTAGGAGGTATTCCTCTGAGACTACCCAGAAAAAAAGAGCACCTACCTAGCAAAAGGGAGTACTTGAGAAGCAGAAAGCTGTGGTCACTGAGTTTTGATTTAAAAAAAAAAAAAAAATCAAAACTGATCTTTACAGTGCCACAGCTATTGTACAGTGTTTTTAGCAGTGATCAGAAAGAAAAAATTCTGTCACTGCGGAGGGGCAGGCTGAACGCAAGTGCAGACGAACGATCACGCCTGATCGGGAAAACACTGCGTTTTTTAGTGGATCCTAGTGACCCTAATATAGATCTGACTGCGATCAGTAATGATCACTTACAGATACTATATAGTACCAATGCTGATTAGCGACAGTGATGACGCTAATTAGTAACTGTGGTGCAGTGGGCTGAACACTAACTGACACTAACAAAGGGGCCTAGCTAACTGGCCTAACTGCTAACACTAGTGATACTAAAAAAGTGACAGTTTTCACTGATCGCTGTTTTTAGATCACTAGGATAGTGACAGGGGGTGATCTGGGGTGGGGGCGAGTGGGGAATCAGAGGCAATCAGAAACAATCACGGGACAATCAAAGTCAATCACAAGAAAAAAAAGCCAATCACAAGGTAATCAAAGGCAATTACAGGGCAATCGCAGGCCAATCACAGGGCACTCAAATCATGGGACAATCAAAGCCGATCATGGGACAATCAAAGCCAATCACGAGAAAACAAAGCCAATCACTGGCCAATCCAAGCCAATCACAGCCAATCACGGGGCACTCAAATCACGGGACAATCAAAGCCGAAAACGGGACAATCAAAGCCGAAAACGGGACAATCAAAGCCGAAAACGGGACAATTAAAGCCGATCATAGGACAATCAAAGCCGATCATGGGACAATCAAATACAATGTCAGCACAATCAAATACAATGTCAGCACAATCAAATACAATGTCAGCACAATCAAATACAATGCACTGGGAAGGGGATGGGGGGGGGGGGGGGGGTCTGAGGGCGATCTGAGGGTGTGGGGGGTTGATTAGGTGCCTGCACGGGGCAGACTGGGTCCTGATCTAATGGGTGGCAGACACAGGGGTGACCGATGGGAGATCAGTGAGTGATTACGAAGGAGAATAGATGTAAACAATGCACTGGGGAGGTTATCAGGATGGGGGGTCTGAGGGCAATCTGAGGGTCTGGGCGGGTGATCAGGTGCCCCAAAGGGACAGTTTAGGGTCTGCTCTGATGGGTGGTGGTGAAAAGGGGTGATAGACAGGTGATCAGTGGGTAAGATAGATGTATACAAATGTATACTGTATAGCGTTGACAGATAGTGACAGGGGGTGATGGGTTATTTGGGGGGGGGGGGTGCTTGGGTGGAAACTGTGGTCTGCTGGGGTGATCAGGGGGGCTTCTGAGGGCTGGGGTAGGCGATCGGGGGGGTCTGTGTGTGTGAAAGTGTGTGTGTGTGCTGTAACTTACAGGGCTGCCGTCCTCTCTGATGGTCGCACGAACGAAGAGACCATCAGGGGAGCAGGCAGCCTGTATAACACTTTGTTACATAAACAAAGTGTATTATACACTTTCTATTAGCCAGATCGTAATTTTAAAACCCGCCGGCGCTGCTAATTGGCCGCCGGGTTACTGCGCCAGGTGGGCGGAGCCTATTGCCAGTGGTAACGCACGTCACAAGTGACGCGATCGCCACCAGTATACTCCTACAGGACCCACGCCGCCGATGGGTGTATTGCGGTCCTTAAGGCATCCACTTTGCCGCTGTCCATGGGCTGTGGGCGGTCGGCAAGTGGTTAACATCCAAATATAGTAATGACCCCCCAAAAAATAATAATTCTGGCCTGCATGCACTTCCTGATTGGTGCAATTTCAAGCTGCATACAATGTTCATGAATCTTGCATGTAAGCTTTGTTGCATCTCATTGACTTTCACAATTAAAAACCTACAAATTACATAAACAGGAAAAACTTATGTAAGTGTGTTAACATCAAAATGTTAAATAGCTACCCTTTTCCTTGAAAAGGTAAAGGGTAGCTTTTCATAGTGCCCATCACGGTGCCCCAAACCTTAGCAGCACTAGAGTCAGTTGCTATGGTGCAGAGACTGTACTCTTCATTCTCTGCTCCTCCTCCTGTGTCCCCTTAAGCAGAGTACGGGGCAGCAGTCAATGTTTTAATCACCTGCAACAGGCTCCCTCCGATATGTCTCTTCATGCTTATCACCAGCCAGTATTCACTACTTCCTGGTTCTTCTGTACCTCGCGCAAGGTACAGGAGATTGGGCAGGCAGAGAGCAGACAACTGGTGCATTACTACAGAGGGGTTTCTCAAGTGGATTGTGTTACTGATATTGAAGAATATTATCCAGCTATTAAAGTGGACCTGAACTCAGAACTATCTGCCCTAAAAGATATATAACAGCACAATAACCTTTAAACAAAAAAAAACATTTCTTTGTTATAGCTGATACAAATCCTGCAATACATCTGCACAGTTTCTACTTCTTGATTCATGGAAGCAGACTTATTGTTTACAGCCTGTACTTTCAAATGGGCTTATTTGCTTATATGCCATAGGCAGTCATGTGACATAGGGGGGAGATCAAATTACAACTAGTGATTAGAGGCAAAAGTTGAGGAAAACCGCTCACTCTATTCTAGGACAGTGCCAGGACCAGGATAGCCAATCCAGAAGCAGACTTGGATAAAAAGATTCCCGCACGATGTCCGTAAAAGCAAGTTCCTTTATGGTGGACATATCCAAGAATCATCTACCCTGGCAAGATGATTACTGGCTCTGCTCGGTTGATGTAAGTTCTTTATATACAGTGATCCCACACATGAAAGGAATAGAGACTACAAGATTTTATTTGGAGTCGAATGAAAATCTTCCTAAAGCACAAATAACATCCATTCTAGACAGTATTAATTTCATCTTGACTCACAATTACTTTCTATATGAAGGGGTATTCTATTTACAACAGGAAGGCACATCCATGGGCACGAGATTCGCTCCGGCCTTCGCTAATTTATACATGGCACATTGGGAACAACATGTCCTGAGAGGACAGAGCGGACCAGGAGGGAATCTGATACTTTGGAAACGTTTTATCGATGACGCCTTCTTCATCTGGAAAGGAACATCAGAATCACTCTCCAACTTCCTTAAATGGTTAAATTTGAATGAATACAACCTGGGTTTTACATCAGAAATCAGTAGAGAGTCTATTAATTTCCTGGACCTGACTGCGTTTGTACTAGATGGAACACTATGTACTAAAACCTTCTGGAAACCAGTGGACACAAATAGTTTTATTAATATTGACAGCTGCCACTACCACCGATGGCTTAGTAATATCCCCACAGGTCAATTCACTAGACTAAGGAGGAATTGCACTGATATAAAGGATTTCGATGAGGAATCCAAAGTCCTTGTAAATAGATTCACAGAAAAAGGATATTCCCTGGAGGTGGTTGAAGGAGCAAAAACCTGGGTGAGAAGCAGGCACAGGGAAGAACTGCTTGTGGTGATATATTGGGGTGCTGATGCTGTTAAGGATAATACAGTAATATATTTTCATTTTCCCATTTTTATATCTGCTGTGGTATGTCAAAGGTGTAGATATGCAGGCTAGATTCATGGACTGTTCATGTGATTGTGTGGGTGGGTCACTAGACCTACATTTGCATCTAAAGAGGACTTCAGTGAATAGAGCTTGGGTAATCAGACAATGGCAGAAGTGAAGTGTTGAAGTCCTTGACACTTGAAACATTTACACTTCTGTTGAGGAAGTGAAGAACTCTAGACTAAGTCAGGAAGAGTCGCTGCACCAAAAGTTGACATGTGTGTTAAACACTATTTCATTGTGAGGAAATTGAATTATTGGTGGAGGTGCAAACTATACCCTGTAAATCACATCTATGGGAAGGGGGTGGAAATCTCTGCAGACTTTAAAAACGGAGACAGGAAAAAGCCATAATCAAGTTTCCACCTGGAGTTGAAAGCCTCATTTCGCAATCTTTTGATGTATAGACTTTTACCTGGAAATGGAATATGTCTGAGATTTAATTAAAAACTAGTTCCTCCCCTCCCCAAGGAAGTTGCAGCCTCCAGGCGTATATCTCACAGTATAAAACAGCAGCTAGGATAACCACAACTTGTAGTTCTTGGAGGTAGCAGACACGGCTAGAACTAACCTGGTTCCTGACCAGAAGTGCGTACTCCCGCAACAACGCCAGATCGATACGCTGGTACGTTTATTTCCCCGTTTATTTTGGTAAGCAAAATCGCTTTGTGTATATTTTTGTACTTTTATCTTTGTAACTTTTTACTTTGTTTTTGTAATCTTTTGTATATATTCTGTTCGGCATTGCTCCACCTTTTTCCCTGGAATATTAAATTATTATTTAATGAGCTTGACTTCTGCCGTACTAAACTAACACTCATAGTCTAGAAGAGATTGAAGTGTGTATAAGTCCATGTCTAATTGTATTCTTGAGCAACACTACCATATGAAATTGTAATTGCATTGTGTGTGGGGGCGTTTGTCATACGTTGGCCTAAAGCGCGCAGCTGACCCAACGTACGAAAAACGCCAGTGCGAGTAGCGACAGCAGAGTGGCTATGTAATGATCAGCTCAGCTGGATGCACTGGCAGACAGCTGTTTGACCATTCTTCTAGTCTGTGGGCTGTAGGTCTCTGGAAGAGAGACCTGTCTTTCCATTACAAGTTTCTGGTCTGTTCTGCTGCTGAGGAATTTGCATACACTCGTTATGCAAATCCTCTACCTGAATCCTTTGATGACTGGCAGTATAAAGAGCTATGTTTCCCAGAGTCCTTTGCTGGTCATAAGGGTTAGTCCTGTGAGACACTGAGTGTCAGCCTTGCTCTTTGTTTGAAGATTAGCTTAGAGTAATTACTGGGACTGCACTAGGCAGATTCCCTAGTGCAGTTAGGATTGCATATCTGTTTTGTTTGTCTGTTGCGATTGTTCTGTCCCAGCAGTGGTTGACAGGAAGTCGTTCTGATCTTTGTTCTTGGAGTATAGCTGGAGCAGCGGTTGCTACCAGCTATCTCCTCTATCTGTCTTGCCTGGATCGCACTCGCCTAGCGCTAGTGCTGTGGATTTGTCTGATCTCCATCTCTCTTGCTGTTATCTCTCACTGATTCCTGTTTTCGTGTATCTGTTGTCTGCTACGAACGCTTGCTGGAGGCTCGGTGAGGTAACCGTTAAGCAAGCGCTCGCGTCCTCTGTTTCATGTTTGTCTGTCGGTGGTTAGTTAGGCGTGCTTGTCTCTGTTGTGCTTATCACGCGGGGACCGCGCATAAACGCGTGCACTGTTGCGAATGAGTGCGGTGTTCGTGTTTAGTTAGCGTTTGTTATTTTCCTTATCTCCTCATTGTATTATTTGCTGTGCCTTTGCTACTCTCGTGCTCTGCCTTGCTGTAGCCTTGTGTCACCTCTGGCAATCGCCTCTCTCGCGTTCCTACTTCATATCTGCTGTTGTGTATGCACCGTCGCGGGTTGGCAACTAGTTTGGTGCACACACATACAATATGTCCCTGTGCTCATTCTCTTCCGCAATCGCTTCTCCTGCGATTGTGTTCTCACTTGGTTTCTTCTGTTGTGTGTCCACCGTCGCAGGTTGGTGGCTAGATTGGTGGACATACATACATTCCTCATCTGTGCTTATTCGGTCTTGTGTCGCTGTTAGCAATCGCCATCTCTGGCGATTGCCTTCTCACTTTATCTTCATGGTTGTGTGTCCATCGTCGCAGGGTGGCGACTAGTTTGGTGGACACACATACCCTCTGTCGCTTTGATCTCTCTCTTTCAGGGCTATCTTGCCCTGCGTTTCTTCCCTTCGTACAATTCCTGTCTGGCATCTGTGGCAGGGCAGAGGAGCTGTTCCTCTGCACTCCACAGCTCCACCTGTCGACAGGAATTTCCCTCTACAGGTGCATTGCACCTTTTTCTGGGTTCCCTCAAATTATACGCTTGTGGAGGATTTCCGCATTGTCAGCGCACGTCTTCTGCGCTGATCACGGAGTGAACTCCACAATCGTTACAGGCTAACAGTATCGTTCGGAACGACTGTTAGTGGTTTTTTGCTTCACTACAGTGTAAGATTGCAACTGTGTGTGTGTGTGTGTGTGGGTGCGTGGCGTTCCCGTATTCGGCCTAAGCGCAAAGCTGACCCGAATATGAAAACGCGGAGTGCGCGCTGAGGACTCGACAGCAGAGTGGAAGTGTCTAGCGAACAGCTAGTGGTGGCAGTGAGAGGTGTTCTGAGGGGTCCCAGCCTCGTTTTAGCTTGAATAAGGCTGCTCCCCGCTTGATCTGGTCAAACCCGCAGTCGGGAACCGTATACGCAGGCGTGCCGCGGGCCGGTTCCTGACATAATTGGCTGGCAGTGGTGGGAACGTTTAGTACATTAGTACGCAGTTTAGCTCGCTATTCTGAGTACTAAAGGCTGGAAGCTTGCTAGAAGCAACTAGCCTACAGAAGTCTACTCAGTGCAGAATCTATATACGTTTTTTTTTTTGTTCAAAGATACACACGTGGTATTTTGCTTTACCTCCCCCCCCCCCTTTTTTCTTTTTCTTTTTTGCAACACGATGGCTCAGAAAGCATCCAGCTATGCAAGGCAAAACAAAGAGATACTACTCAACCTGTGTGAGCACAAAGGCATCGAGACGGTGAGCGGCCAGACTAAGGAACAGTTAGTTTGTGCGCTCGAGGAGTATGATGAGGCAGAGCAAGCCCGTGCTTCAACGTCAGCGGATGCAGCTCACGACACGCCAGAGGAGGAATCGCTCCCGCCACAGAATGCGAGGGGAGACGATGTCCTGGATGATCCACCAAACACAGAGATGACATCTCTGGAAGCTGATCTACAGCTACTGAACTCGGCTGATCCTGAACTGTGCCTAAAGCTGATCCTACTGCACCGACAGGCAGAGGAGGGAAGAGCTGAACGGCGAAACCAGCTGGAGCTGGCTAAACTTCAGCAGCAGAACCGGTCTGCTGGACCCGCAGAACGCGAAGGTGAGCGAGTCCACAGAATCCCCCTGGATAAGTTCCCCCGCTATGGACAAAGACTCTGACATAGACACTTTCCTACAGGGGTTTGAAAGGACTTGTAGGCAGTATGGGGTGCCCCGTGAGCAGTGGGCAAGATACCTCACACCAGGGCTGAGAGGCAAGGCCCTGGAAGCGTTTGTGAGTCTCCTCCAGGAGGAAGAAACAGACTTTGAGGCAATTAAGAAAGCCATCATTGCGCGTTACCACCTCACACCAGAGGTATATCGCAAATGTTTCAGGACAGTGCAGCGAGGTCCTAATGACAGTTACCTGGATCATGCGTGCAACCTGCGCACTGCCTTTCAGCAGTGGCTAAAAGGACTGTCAATGGAAACCTTTGATGCCCTGCAGGAACTGATAATAAAAGACCAGTTCCTCCACACTTGTCCTGTTGAGGTCCGGCAGTTTGTACGGGACCGAGAGCCAAAGACCGTGGATGAGGCCGCGAAAGTTGCTGATGCCTGCACGTCCAATCGAGCATCTGACTTTCGGAGGACTACGGCGCCCAGCTGGAAGGGAGAAAAGCCTGCGAGACCTTCTCCTCTGAGCACCCAGCGAAGCCAAGTCTCGCAGCCCCCTGGAGGTAGAACAGCCACCGTTGACACTCGGAGATGTTTTGCCTGTAACAAACCGGGTTACATCAGTGCTACGTGCCCAGAAAAGAAGAAGGAAGCCCCAAACTCTGGTGGGGCCCGGAATGCATTGTGTGCCACCAGGAATGCAGGTAGCTATGCAGAGAATCTGCAACCTGTCACGGTTGGGGATACAGTTACCACCGGTCTGAGAGACACTGGAGCAGAGGTGACTCTAGTGCACCCCCAGCTTGTAAACCGCGAGGAGTACATTCCTGGCAAGACTATGGCTGTCAAAGGAGTTGGGGGTGTCACCCCCGCCATACCCACCGCCTTGGTCCACCTGGATTGGGGGGCCGGCAGCGGAATGAAAGAAGTGAGGGTAACGGATGCCATCCCCACGAACGTTTTGTTGGGTACTGACCTGGGACGGTTAGTGGCCCGGTATGAGCCTACTCCAAACCCTGTGGTCTGTGGCCTGCATCCCCAGCAGAAGTTCAGGACTCTTGCAAGGTACTGTGTGATAATGCTGTGCAAGTGGGGAGTGCTGGCGAGGCCCCAGGGGCTACGGACTGTGTACTAGGAGCCACCCCTAGTGAGTCCCCAGTGCCCAGGCCTGGAGGGGGACACGTTGTTACCATGCATGCAGATAATGTTGATGTAATATGTGATGTGTTGCATACTGACGTGTACAGTGAACGCTCCGTCAGCTGCAGTGGTGACCCGCAGTTCTCACCGGGCTGCAGCAGATGAATTGCCCACTGAAGGGGCTGATGTCACTGGGTCGGGCTCTTCCACTCTAGAAACTGGCTCTGAGGACCCAGAGGCCTCTCAGTTTGCCACCTCCCTGGTGCCTGTGGCCGACAGCACTGAGTTCTCCGAGGCTGTACGGCTTGATAGCAGCCTGGAAGAGCTCAGGGGTCTGGCGGACAGGGCACCGGTGGAGGGCGACAGAGTGAGGGTGTACTGGGAGCAAGGCAGACTTTACAGAGAGGTTCTTCCCTCTGAGCCGTTGGAAGTGGAGGAGGCAGACCGGCAGTTGATTGTTCCCCACAGGTACAGGGAGCAGCTATTAAGAATAGCGCATGAGGTGCCCCTGGCTGGTCACTTGGGGATCCGCAAGACCAAATCCCGTCTGGCCCACAATTTTTATTGGCCCCACATGGGGACAGATATTGCCGATTTTTGCCGGTCTTGTGTCGCATGTCAGCGGGTCGGAAAAGCACATGGGTCTCCATAGTGGAATACGTTCTAAAGTTCCGGGAAAAGATGGACACCCTGGTGGGGTTTGTGCGAGAGAATTTTACTCAAACCCAGGCCACCCAGAAGCAGTGGTATGACCACGAGGCTAGGGAGAGTGTTTATGAGGTAGGTCGCAAGGTATGGGCCCTAAACCCGATGCGACAGAATAAGCTGCAGGCCGCTTGGGATGGGCCCTATACCATACATAGGAAGATTAGTGATGTGACCTATGTGGTCGCGCTGGATGATCGAGGTAAGCAGCTGAAAACGTACCATGTCATTATGTTAAAGGAACATCATGGTAGAACCGCTTGCGCTCTCCCTGTCTGCAGTTTGCTACCGGACGGTGAAGCAGAGGCCCTGGTTGACATCCTGGCCTCCACCCAGGAAACCGACTCTGTTACCGAGTTGCAGATCAATCCGGAGTTGACAGCAGAGCAGCAGGCTGGGCTATCTGATGTGCTGACCCTTTACCGTGGTACCTTTACAGCCCGCCCTGGTCTGACCAGCCTGGCTGTACACCATGTTGACACCGGAAATAACAAGGCGATTAGACAGTCAGCCTATAGAGTCTCCCCTGAGGTTCAGGCCCACATCAGCAAGAAGATTGAGGAAATGCTGTCATTAGGGGTGATCCAACGGTCGCACAGCGCATGGGCATCACCTGTAGTGCTAGTACCCAAACGGGACCAGACCACTTGGTTCTGTGTAGATTATCAAAAACTAAATATGATAACTGCGTCAGATGCTTACCCAATGCAGAGGGTCGACAAATTGTTAGATAAGCTAGCTGGCGTGCAATATCTAACAATCGTGGATTTGAGTCGGGGATAATGGCAGGTCCCTCTAACAGCTGAGGCACGGGAGAGGTCTGCCTTTATCACCCCCTCAGGTCTGCTTGAATTTAATGTAATGTTTTTTGGAATGAAAAACGCCCCGGCCACCTTCCAACGGGTTGTAAATGGTCTCCTGGAAGGTTTGGAACACTGCGCTGTCGCCTACCTGGATGACATCGCCGTGTTTAGCGCCAACTGGAACGACCACTTAGCGCAGCTATCACAGGTTTTGGGGCGTATCACTGCAGCAGGACTAACAGTCAAGCCTAGCAAGTGCCAGATAGGCATGAAACAGGTACAGTACCTGGGACATGTGGTGGTGGTGGGGGGGGGGGGGGGGGTAAAGAGCTTCGTCCAGATACTGGGAAGGTAGATGCCATTGTGTCCTGGCCCACCCCCCAAACGAAGAGGCAGATTCAGTCCTTCTTAGGGACTGCTGGGTACTATAGAAAGTTTGTCCCCAACTACAGTGCCCTCGCCAAGCCATTGACAGACCTCACAAAAAAGAAGCTGCCCAAGCAGATTCTCTGGACACCAGAATGTGAACAGTCATTCACAGCTCTGAAGAGGGCCCTATCCAGCCCTCCCGTGTTGCATGCGCCAGACTTCAGCCGACGGTTTGTGGTCCAGACGGACGCCTCAGCCTTTGGCCTAGGTGCTGTGTTAAGCCAGGTAAACCAAACTGGGGAAGAACATCCGATTCTGTACTTAAGTCGGAAGCTGCTACCCCGGGAGGTAGCTTACGCCACCATAGAGAAGGAGTGCTTGGCAACTGTATGGGCCCTACAGAAGCTGCAGCACTATCTCTACGGTCGCATATTCACAGTCGTAACCGACCACAACCCTTTTAGTTGGTTACATCGGGTTTCTGGTGACAATGGCAAATTGCTGAGATGAAGCTTAGTTCTCCAACAATATAGCTTCACTATTCAACATAGGAAGGGGAGCAATCATGGGAATGCGGACGGGCTGTCCCGTCAAGCAGAACCAACAGTGTAGGTGCAGGCAGGATGATCTGGGAAGATCATCTGCCTTGCACCAAGTTAACGGCGGAGGTGTGGTGATATATTGGGGTGCTGATGCTGTTAAGGATAATACAGTAATATATTTTCATTTTTCCATTTTTATATCTGCTGTGGTATGTCAAAGGTGTAGATATGCAGGCTAGATTCATGGACTGTTCATGTGATTGTGTGGGTGGGTCACTAGACCTACATTTGCATCTAAAGAGAACTATAGTAAATAGAGCTTGGGTAATCAGACAATGGCAGAAGTGAAGTGTTGAAGTCCTTGACACTTGAAACATTTACACTTCTGTTGAGGAAGTGAAGAACTCTAGACTAAGTCAGAAAGAGTCGTTGGACCAAAAGTTGACATGTGTGTTAAACACTATTTCATTGTGAGGAAATTGAATTATTGGTGGAGGTGCAAACTATACCCTGTAAATCACATCTATGGGAAGGGGGTGGAAATCTCTGCAGACTTTAAAAACGGAGACAGGAAAAAGCCTTAATCAAGTTTCCACCTGGAGTTGAAAGCCTCACTCCGCAATCTTTTGATGTATAGACTTTTACCTGGAAATGGAATATGTCTGAGATTTAATTAAAAACTAGTTCCTCCCCTCCCCAAGGAAGTTGCAGCCTCCAGGTGTATCTCACAGTATAAAACAGCAGCTAGGATAACCACAACTTGTAGTTCTTGGAGGTAGCACACACAGCTAGAACTAACCTGGTTCCTGACCAGAAGTGCGTACTCCCGCAACGCCAGATCGATACGCTGGTACGTTTATTTCCCCGTTTATTTTGGTAAGCAAAATCGCTTTGTGTGTATTTTTGTACTTTTATCTTTGTAACTTTTTACTTTGTTTTTGTAATCTTTTGTATATATTCTGTTCTGCATTGTTCCACCTTTTTCCCTGAAATATTAAATTATTATTTAATGAGCTTGACTTCTGCCGTACTAAACTAACACTCATAGCCTAGAACAGATTGAAGTGTGTATAAGTCCATGCCTAATTGTATGCTTGAGCAACACTACCATATGAAATTGTAATTGCATTGTGTGTGGGGGCGTTTGTCATACATTGGCCTAAAGCGCGCAGCTGACCCAACGTACGAAAAACGCCAGTGCGAGTAGTGACAGTAGAGTGGCTAACAGTATCGTTCGGAACGACTGTTAGTGGTTTTTTGCTTCACTACAGTGTAAGATTGCAACTGTGTGTGTGTGTTGGTGCATGGCGTTCCCGTATTCGGCCTAAGCGCAAAGCTGACCCGAATACAAAAACGCGGAGTGCGCGCTGAGGACTCGACAGCAGAGTGGAAGTGTCTAGCGAACAGCTAGTGGTGGCAGTGAGAGGTGTTCTGAGGGGTCCCAGCCTTGTTTTAGCTCGAATAAGGCTGCTCCCCGCTTGATCTGGTCAAATCCGCAGTCGGGAACCGTATACGCAGGCGTGCCGTGGGTCGGTTCCTGACACTGCTGACCAGTAGGGATAGAGAAGAAGGTGTTAAGGAAGAGCCACCCAATCTAATTGTACAATTTTCATCTCAAAGTGCTTCAATGAGGAAGGTGATCAAGAAGCATTGGAACCTATTGAAGGAAGACAATATACTGGTACAAATTATATCAGAGGACCCCAAAATTATTTTCAAAAAAGCACCATATTTGGGACTACTGGTAGCACCTTCAGTTAAGAATCCAAGGATAGCCAAGGGAAGAAATGCTTTCAGAAATTGTGGCTACTGCATGATGTGCAAAGAAACTACAAGCCATATAACAACTGCTCAAAATAATATAAGATCAAGCACAGGAACAACATTTATAATTCGGGGCAATATGTCCTGCAATACTACTGGAGTAATTTATACATTAACATGCCCATGCAACAAACATTACGTAGGAGACAACTGAAAGAACGCCTACAGAAACACTGTACAAACATCAAAAAAGGATTTGCTGGACATCCACTATCCCTACACTATAAGAATCATTACTCCAATTCAGTCATAGGCACCAGGTTTTGTAGGGTCCAAAAAGTACATAGGCATTGGAGAGGAGGAGACTACATTATACAACTTTCAAAACTTGAAACGTTTTGGATACACCAACTTGATAGCCTGACCCCAATGGGACTAAACCATGATTTGGAGCTATATGCATTCAACTAACTGAGGAAAGAGCATTTAATACAACAGGATCAGATAATAATAATAAAAAATCTCTAGTGAATAGAAGATATGGCCATGCACTATCAAGTAAGCCTTACTGTTTCATGGATCCTAAGGAAAACCTAAAATTTTGGAGTTAGAATCCTGTTTCATAATTTACACCACCTATATAATTTACATAGTTACATAGTTATTTTGGTTGAAAAAAGACATACGTCCATCGAGTTCAACCAGTATAAAGTACAACTCCAGCCTGCTCCCTCACATATCCCTGTTGATCCAGAGGAAGGCGAAAAAAACCCTTACAAGGCATGGTCCAATTAGCCCCAAAAGGGAAAAATTCCTTCCCGACTCCAGATGGCAATCAGATAAAATCACTGGATCAACATCATTAGGCATTACCTAGTAATTGTAGCCATGGATGTCTTTCAACGCAAGGAAAGCATCTAAGCCCCCTTTAAATGCAGGTATAGAGTTTTTTAACGACTTCCTGTGGCAATGCATTCCACATCTTAATCACTCTTACTGTAAAGAACCCTTTCCTAAATAATTGGCTAAAACGTTTTTCCTCCATGCGCAGATCATGTCCTCTAGTCCTTTGAGAAGGCCTAGGGACAAAAAGCTCATCCGCCAAGCTATTATATTGCCCTCTGATGTATTTATACATGTTAATTAGATCTCCTCTAAGGCGTCTTTTCTCTAGACTAAATAAACCCAGTTTATCTAACCTTTCTTGGTGAGACCTTTCATCCCACGTATCAATTTTGTTGCCCGTCTCTGCACCTGCTCTAAAACTGCAATATCTTTTTTTGTAATGTGGTGCCCAGAACTGAATTCCATATTCCAGATGTGGCCTTACTAGAGAGTTAAACAGGGGCAATATTATGCTAGCATCTCGAGTTTTTATTCCCCTTTTAACCTCCCTGGCGGTTAATTTATTTTGCCAAATGGGCAAAAATCCCTTTTTTTTTGTTTCATGTAAAGCTACCACTACATGAAACACCACTAGAGGGCGCATGTGGCCCTCTAGTGCGATCGTCGCCGGCATCAATAGCAAACAGGGGAGCCCGTATATAACGCGTTCCCCTGTTTGGCTTCTCCTGTCGCCATGGCGACGATCGGCATGACGTCATGGACGTCAGCCGACGTCAGGCGCACTCGATCCAGCCCATAGCGCTGCCCGGAACTCATTGGTCCGGGCAGCGCAGGGCTCTGGCGGGGGGCCCTCTTCCGCCGCTGCGTGCGGGCGATCGCCGCAGAGCGGCGGCGATCGAGCTTTGCGCGCGGCTAGCCAAGTGCTGGCTGCGCGCACAGCACTTTGAATGGGGCGAATCGCCCCAACAGAGCCTGAGAAATCCTCCTGCGCGGCATAGCCCGAGCTCAGCTCGGGCTTACCGCCAGGGAGGTTAATGCATCTCAAAATTTTGTTAGCTTTAGCTGCAGCGGCTTGGCATTGAGTACGATTATTTAACTTGTCGATGAGTACCCCTAAGTCCTTCTCAAAGTTTGATGTCCCCAACTGTATCCCATTTATTTTGTATGGTGCTAGACCATTGGTATGACCAAAATGCATGACTTTACATTTTTCAACATTGAATTTCATCTGCCATTTATGTGCCCATATAGCCATCCTATCCAGATCCTGTTGCAATATGACACTATCTTCCTGAGAGTTGATGATTCTGCACAATTTTGTATCATCTGCAAAAATAGCAACATTGCTCACTACTGCATCTACTAGGTCATTAATAAATAAATTGAAGAGCACTGGACCCAGTACAGACCCCTGTGGGACCCCACTGCTAACAGTCTCCCATTATGAGTACGATCCATTGACCACATGTAACGATCGGTGAAGCACAGAGAGTATCTGATTACCGGTGATCTGCAGTATCACTGGGAATACAGATGTATACCAGATTATAAGTGATCTGCAGTATCACCGATAATCCGATATACCAGCTAACCTCTGTTCACCTGAGTAGAGTGTAGTGTTTTGGTGTAACAGTAACACTTTGAGGGCAAAGCCTCAGCGCAGTCAGGAGTACTGCACGGATTCCTTCCGCAGACCTGAACTCTCCAAGACGGGAGGAATCAGGCTGACAGTAGGAAGGATAGTCTGAAAGTAACCCTCTGGAGGAAGTGTCACTAACAGAACGGGGAACCGCCTCTAACAGTAAGGTCGGTTCTCGAGGTCGGACAAGCCAGGTCGTACACACACGGACAAAGTACAAGATCAGGAGGCAAAGGCGGAGTCTAAGTACAGGCAGGGTTCGGCAACAGGGTATCAGATATATCGAGGCACAAGATCAGGAGGCAGAAGCAGGGTCTTAGAACGAGCCAGGGTTCGGCAACAGAGTATCAGAAATATCGAGGTACAAGATCAGAGTTCAAGAGGAAAGTCAGGCAGGCAAAGGGTCATAACAGATAATCACAATCAAACTAGTACTTTAAGCTATCAACAGAATCTAGCTAAGTGTAGGATTACAGCTCCAGCTGGTCCCGGCACACTTGCGGATCTGACTACGGATCTGGGTGCTCCCACATATGTGATCGCAACGCCAGACACCAGAGAAATGACCAACGAGCAGTATATATACACAGGCACCTTCTCCAGCACCTCCCTAAGTGCTGGACCAATGAGAAGAGGAGCCAGAGTCAGCTGACCAGCCTGGTCAGCTGACTCACTTCTGGCTGTGATATCCTCCCTGCCTGAGTGCGCGCGCGCACGTCACTCTAAACCTGAAGGGACTATGTGTCCCAGCCACACCAGCACCGCTCTGCGGTGCCTCCGACAAGGGGCCATGCGCGCCAACCGCCGTGTCTGACGCGGCGGTTTCTCCGCGCTCTGCCATGCACTGCACGGGGACAGCCGCCTCAGCCGAAGTGGAGGCGGCTGCCTCCCCGTGCTCCGTCACACTGTGCGCGGAAAGAGCCGCCTCCTGACTCGCGGCAGCGGCTCTTCCGCGCTTCCTGACAGTACTCCCCCCCCCCGAGGAGTGGACTCCGGACAGCTCCTTCCAGGTTTTTCTGGGTGCAAAGTGTGCAACTCCCTTTTTAACTCATCAGCATGCATGCATGCGAGTCCCTGGTACCCATTGTCTCTCCTCAATGCCGTACCCTTTCCAATGCACTAAATATTGTACCGAGTTCTGTACAACGCGTGAGTCCAGTATCTTCTCCACCTCGTACTCAGGTTGGTCCTCCACCATCACAGGAGGAGGGGGAGTAGGACCCACATGAACCGCAGGTTTAAGTAGGGACACGTGAAACAACCTTACGCCCCGCATGCTGGCAGGAAGATCAATGGCGTAAGTGATGTTATTGATCCTTTTAGTCACGGAAAATGGACCCACAAACCTGGGGCCCAGTTTGGCAGATGGCTGCTTCAAGGTCAAGTGACGTGTGGACACGCAGACTAAATCCCCTGGCTGAAACTTCCATTCCACGGACCGTCTCTTGTCCGCTTGACCCTTCTGACTCTGGAACGCCTTCTGTAGGTTCCCCTTAACAATTCCCCAATTGTCCCTAAGTGACCTCTGCCAATCCTCCAGTGCTGGAAATGGAGAAGAGACAACTGGAAAAGGGGAGAATTTGGGTGACCTCCCTGTCACAATCTGGAATGGCGAGAAACCAGAAGAAGAATTCTTCAAATTATTTTGTGCGAATTCTGCGAAGGGCAGAAATTTTACCCAGTCACTCTGTGCCTCCGCAACGTAACATCTTAGGAATTGCTCCAAAGACTGATTAATCCGTTCAGTCTGCCCATTTGTCTGTGGGTGGTAGCCTGACGAGAAAGACAATTTCATGCCCATTTGGTGGCAAAATGCCCTCCAGAATCCAGACACGAATTGGACTCCCCTATCTGACACAATGTCTTCCGGAATGCCATGCAGCCGGAAGACGTGAATGATGAACAATTCGGCCAGTTCCTGAGCCGAGGGGAGTCCTTTCAGGGGCACAAAATGGGCCATTTTGCTAAAACGGTCGACTACCACCCAAATGACCGACATGCCTTCAGACCTGGGCAATTACCCCACAAAATCCATGGACAAGTGGGTCCATGGCTCACTCGGGGTGGGCAAAGGCTGCAACCTTCCTACAGATGCCAGCCGGGAGGGTTTACTCTTGGCACATACCGCACACTCCCTGACATACTCCTTGCAATCCGTTGCCAAAGAAGGCCACCAAGCACACCTGGCAATCAGATCCTGCGTTCTGGAAGCTCCAGGATGACCAGCATTCTTATGGGCGTGAAAGAGTTGCAGAACTTGTAAACGAAATGGCAGTGGGATAAACATGACCCCTTCAGGTTTTCCCTCAGGAACATCCTGCTGAAAGGGACCCAAAACCTCTGTCCAATCCTCCCAGGTCTCCGTGGCTGCTAACACTAGTCTCTGTGGGATGATGGACTTAGGGGCGGGAGGCTGTGCTGTCTCTGGTTCGAAACATCTGGAGAGGGCATCTGCCTTGATGTTTTTGCTGCCTGGAGTGTACGTGATTATAAACCTGAACCTCGTAAAAAATAAAGACCAACGGGCCTGACGGGGACTTAGTCTCTTAGCCCCCTCGATGTATTCCAAGTTCTTGTGGTCAGTGTAAACTGTGATCGTGTGTTCTGCCCCCTCTAACCAATGGCGCCATTCCTCAAATGTCAATTTAATGGCCAGAAGTTCCCGGTTGCCTATATCGTAATTTTTTTCTGCGGGTGAGAACCTACGGGAAAAGTAAGCACACGGATGTAATCTGCCCTGCAACCCAGACCGTTGAGACAGCACCGCCCCCACCCCAACCTCCGAGGCATCAACCTCCACAATAAAGGGAAAGGACGTGTCCACATGCCTCAAAATAGGCGCTGAGCAAAATAATTTCTTCAAGTAAGAAAAGGCTGCCACGGCCTCAGGGGGCCAGTGGTTGGTATCTGCCCCCTTTTTCGTGAGACTGGTAAGGGGGGCAACTATCGTGGAGTACCCCCTTAATGAACCTCCTGTAGTAGTTCGCAAAACCTAAAAATCTCTGTAGGGCCTTCAACCCCACTGGCTGTGGCCATTCCAACACAGCTGTGACCTTGGCAGGATCCATTGACAGGCCCGAGGTGGAAATTACGTACCCTAGGAAAAGTGACAGTGGTCACCTCGAAAATACATTTTTCCACTTTAGCATAGAGCATATTTTGTCTTAATTTGTTCAACACAAACTTAACATGGACCCTGTGCTCGGAGAGGTTATTGGAATAGATTAGTATATCATCAAGGTATACCAGCACGAATCTACCCAATACCTCCCTGAATACCTCATTGATTAATTCCTGGAAGACGGCTGGCGCATTGCACAACCCGAAGGGCATCTCTAAGTACTCGTAATGCCCGTCGGGTGTGTTGAAGGCCGTCTTCCATTCATCGCCCTTTCTAATGCGGATCAGGTTGTATGCACCCCTCAGATCCAATTTAGAGAAGATCTTTGCATTTGTGACCTGCGTGAATAAGTCGTCTATCAATGGTAACGGATAGCGATTTTTCATCGTGATTTTATTGAGACCCCGGTAATTGATACAAGGTCGAAGACCTCCGTCTTTTTTCTTAACAAAAAAGAAACCGTCCCCAGCAGGCGACCAAGAGGGCCGAATGAACCCCTTGGCCAAGTTATCACGAATGTACTCCTGCATAGCCATCTTCTCAGGTCTGGACAAGTTATACAGGTGACCCCTAGGGGGCATACAACCAGCACGGAGATCAATGGGGCAATCGAAAGGGCGATGAGGAGGTAACTGATCAGCAGCCTTGGGACAAAATACATCTAAAAATTCAGAATATACCTCGGGAACACCCTCCATGTGAAACTTGGTCTGACCTAATGTCACTTTCCCTAGACACTGCTGGGAACAAAAGTCCGACCAATTGGTTAATTGTCCTGTAGCCCAATTAATCTGTGGCGAATGGAGCTGCAGCCAGGGCATACCTAGGACAATTGTGGAGGTAGACATGTGTAACACAAAAAAACTTAAACCCTCCTTGTGCAGGACCCCAATAATGACCTCCACCTCTGGTGTCTGAGACAGTGGACGGTCCCTTTGTAGTGGGGAGTCGTCCACAGCAGTAACCTGAATAGGTGGTTTTACTGGGGTGAGTGGAATGCCCAACTCCTCTGCAAACTCTAAACTCATAAAGTTAGCTGCGGAGCCTGAGTCAACAAAGGCCTCCGTGGCTTCAGATTTGTCCCCCCATGTAATCGTACAAGGAAGGAGCAAACGTTTTTTCTTTTAGGGGTGTGAGTTGGGCGCCCAGGGTGTCACCCCTTACAACTCCTAGGCGGTAGCGTTTCCCGGCTTATTCTTATCTGGTTTAATGGGGCAGTCTCGTACCCTATGCCCCCTTTCACCACAGTACAAACATAACTGTTCCGTCATTCTCCGTCTTCTCTCCACTTGGGTCAGCTTAGACCGACCGATCTGCATCGGTTCAGGTGGAGGCATGACTGGAGATGATGAGACCGAAGGAGCGGAGATACCAGGGGTGCTGCGGGAGGTGCTGCATAAGATGTTACCCTGACCCGATGACTGCCCCTAGTCTGTCTTTGACGACGTAGCCTACGATCGATACAAATGGCCGATGAGATGGCCTCATCGACTGTTTTGGGCTCGGGTTGGCTTAACATTAGGTCAGACACCTCATCCGACAGCCCAGACAGGAAATAATCCATCAAAGCATAGGTATCAAACCTGGCCGTAACTGACCACCGACGAAATTCTGCCGCGTAGTCTTCGACCAAGCCGCTGCCTTGCCGCAAAAGTTTGAGCTTCCGCTCAGAGGTCGCAGCAAGGTCTGGGTCATCGTATATTACTGCCATGGCTTTAAAGAGTCACCAGTTAACAAAGTTTTAATAAATATGACCCGTTGGGTCTCAGTTCCCGAGGATCGGGGTCTCAACTCGAAATATGATAACACTCTACTCTTAAAATTCCGAAAGTCAGACTTGTGGCCGGAAAATTTATCAGGTACTGGCATACGTATGTCATCAATAGGAGGGGATCGCACTGAATCAACTGACGTCTGGAGGGTTCGCACAGAGCCTGATAGGGCATCAATTAAAGCTTTGTGCTGGCCCAGTGCTTGATGAATGCTATCCACCGAAGTGGCAAGCACAGTTAGAGGGTCAGTGCGTGCGTCCATCTGTTCTTTGGTCTGGCGTTCTGTAACGATCGGTGAAGCACAGAGAGTATCTGATTACCGGTGATCTGCAGTATCACTGGGAATACAGATGTATACCAGATTATAAGTGATCTGCAGTATCACCGATAATCCGATATACCAGCTAACCTCTGTTCACCTGAGTAGAGTGTAGTGTTTTGGTGTAACAGTAACACTTTGAGGGCAAAGCCTCAGCGCAGTCAGGTGTACTGCACGGATTCCCTCCGCAGACCTGAACTCTCCAAGACGGGAGGAATCAGGCTGACAGTAGGAAGGATAGTCTGAAAGTAACCCTCTGGAGGAAGTGTCACTAACAGAACGGGGAACCGCCTCTAACAGTAAGGTCGGTTCTCGAGGTCGGACAAGCCAGGTCGTACACACACGGACAAAGTACAAGATCAGGAGGCAAAGGCGGAGTCTAAGTACAGGCAGGGTTCGGCAACAGGGTATCAGATATATCGAGGCACAAGATCAGGAGGCAGAAGCAGGGTCTTAGAACGAGCCGGGGTTCGGCAACAGAGTATCAGAAATATCGAGGTACAAGATCAGAGTTCAAGAGGAAAGTCAGGCAGGCAAAGGGTCATAACAGATAATCACAATCAAACTAGTACTTTAAGCTATCAACAGAATCTAGCTAAGTGTAGGATTACAGCTCCAGCTGGTCCCGGCACACTTGCGGATCTGACTACGGATCTGGGTGCTCCCACATATGTGATCGCAACGCCAGACACCAGAGAAATGACCAACAAGCAGTATATATACACAGGCACCTTCTCCAGCACCTCCCTAAGTGCTAGACAAATGAGGAGTGGAGCCAGAGTCAGCTGACCAGCCTGGTCAGCTGACTCACTTCTGGCTGTGATATCTTCCCTGCCTGAGTGCGCGCGCGCGTCACTCTAAACCTGAAGGGACTATGTGTCCCAGCCACACCAGCACCGCTCTGCGGTGCCTCCGACAAGGGGCCATGCGCGCCAATCGCCGTGTCTGACGCGGCGGTTTCTCCGCGCTCTGCTATGCTCTGCACGGGGACAGCCGCCTCAGCCGAAGTGGAGGCGGCTGCCTCCCCGTGCTCCGTCACACTGTGCGCGGAAAGAGCCGCCTCCTGACTCGCGGCGGCGGCTCTTCCGCGCTTCCTGACACCACACCTCTTTGTTTTCTGTCCATTAGCCAGTTCCCTATCCATGCACACAGACTCTTCCCCAGTCCTTGCATCCTCAACTTTTGCACCAGACTATTGTGGGGAACAGTGTCGAAGGCCTTTGGAAAGTCCAAGTATATCACATCTACAGCATTCCCAATATCCATATTAGCATTCACTACCTCATAAAAGCTGAGCATGTTAGTCAAACAGGACCTGTCTTTAGTAAACCCATGTTGATGCTGAGAAATAAGATTATTTTCTAGTATGAAGTCATGTATAGTATCTCTTAGTAACCCCTCAAATAGTTTGCATACAACTGATGTTAAGCTTAAAGGTTTATAATTTCCTGGATCTGATTTTTTGCCCTTCTTAAATAATGGGAAACCGTGGGCTGTACGCCAATTCACTGGGACTCTGCCAGTTGAAAGAGAGTCACAAAAGATAAGATAAAGGGGTTTATCTATAACTGAACTTAATTCCCTTAGGACCCGAGGATGCATGCCATCCGGGCCAGGTGCCCTGTCTATTTTTAATTTATTTAGTCTTGCCTTCACTTCTTCCTGCGTTAAGTATTTAATATTACAGTTAGAAGATTGAGACTCTTCTGCCTCTGTAATTTGCAACAGTGCTGTTTCCTTTGTGAAGACAGAAGCAAAGAAAGCATTTAATAACTCTGCCTTACCTTGGTCATCCACCATTGAGTTTCCACCCTCATCCTTTAGGAGTCCTATACAGTCAACCTTTCTTTTTTTTTTTAGAGTTGATGTACTTGTAAAACTTTTTTGGGTTAGTTTTGATATCCCTAGCGATTTGATTTTCAGCTTCGATCTTTGCCAGCCTAATTTCTTTTTTACAATTTTTATTGCACTCCTTATAATTGCTTAGTGCAGCCTCGGTCCCCTCCTGTTTTAGGCCTTTTTTTATTCCTAGACATTTTGTTTCCATATGGGATATACATACTACAATACTGATTGAGAATAAGTTTAAAAGCTTGCCATTTCCCTTCAGTGTCCTCCCCTTGTAGTACATTATCCCAGTTCACCAAACTTAGTGCCTGCCTAATTTGATTGAACTTTGCTTTTCTAAAATTCATAGTTTTAGTGGTCCCGCTGCCCCGTGGCCTATCAGTCACCAGATCAAACTTTATGTTGTGATCACTATTTCCCAAGTGTTCTTGAACCTGCACATTTGGTACATTATCTTGTCTATTAGAAATGATCAGATCCAGTAACGCATTCCCCCTAGTTGGTTCCATTACCATTTGAGTCAAGTAACTGTCCTGTAGTGCTGCCAGAAATCTGCTGCTTTTACCAGAATGGGTAGCCTCAATACCCCAGTCAATGTCTGGAAAGTTGAAGTCGCCCATAACTATGACCTCATTTTTACTTGCAGCTTTTTCAATCTGCTGTAGTAATAGCAGTTCTGCAGCTTAATTAATATGAGGTGGTCTGTAGCATACCCCAATAAGCAATTGGCAACTTTTATTTCCACCATGAATATTTACCCAAACGGACTCCACATCTTCGCAATCTTCCTCCATCTCATCGTTGAGGACAGCTGTAAAAACGGAAAATTGTATACTTACCTACAGGTAATTTTCCTTTCCTGGTGCATCCATGGCAGCATACAATTGGGTTAGCTCCGCCCCCTCTGACCCTGATAGGACCCCATATCTATATAAGTTTTTCGCATGCAGACAGATGCTATTCTTTTTTTATATATACCTCTCCACATGGGAGGGGTTGTATGCTGCCATGGATGCACCAGGAAAGGAAAATTACCTGTAGGTAAGTATACAATTTTCCGTTTTCCCTGGAGCATCCATGTCAGCATACAATTGGGATGTATATAGCTAAATAAAGAAACTTGGGCGGGTATTTGCTTTGCAGAAAAATTAAATCACTCATTTATTAACAAAGAAAAATGACAAGAAAACATCAATTCTTATTTTGCAGCAAGAACAGCTCTTCCAAAGTTAGCTGATGTCAGGGCTGCTGGATCCACTCTATAGTGAGTGATAAAAGTGTGCACTGATGCCCAACTTGCCATCTTGCATATGGTTTCAGCAGACACATTTGACTTCGCAGCCCAAGACGCTGCCATACCCCTTGTGGAATGTGCCGACAGTTCCTTTGGGGGTTCCAAACCTCTTGCTGTGTAAGCAGTTTGGATTATTTTTAGGATCCAAGATGAAATTGTTCTCGAGGAAGCCTTTTGACCTTTTCTGTAGCCAGCCGGAACTATAAAAAGACTATCTGTCTTTCTTATCTCTTTAGTCATCTCAATATAAAGCTTTAACGAGGAGGCAATGTCGAGAGAATGTGGTGTATTATTCTCAGTAGACGGCTCTTCATCTGATAACAGCACAGGAAGTGAGATTTCCCTATCTAGATGAAAATTAGACACCACCTTTGGCAAAAAATGTGGAGCCGGCCTTAAAACAACCCTATCGTTAAAGAACGTGGTATATGGCTCTTGAACACTTAGAGATTGAATGTCCGAAACTCTGCTTGATGAAGCTATTGCAATCAAGAATGCAAGTTTGTGAGTGAGGAGTTGCAGCGAGCAGTCTTTCAACGGTATAAACGGATGACTCTCTAGATGCCTTAAAACTAATGGCAGATCCCATTTAGGAAATATTGTTCTTTTTGGAGGTCTAAGCTTCATTAGTCCTTTGAAGTATTGCTGAACCAACGGATGATCTGCCCATCTTGTCTTTGAAAAGGCTGAGATTGCTGACACTTGAACCTTTATCGAGCTCCAACTTAATCCCAACTCCACTCCTGTCTGTAGGAACTATAGAAGGTTGGTAACATCCGACTGTATAGGATCAAATTGATTTCTTGCCGAATATTCCACAAATCTTTTCCATATGTTACAATAAACTTTGTTTGTTGTTGGTTTCCTAGCACTTTGTAGCGTTTTTATCACGTTCTCCGGACAACCTAGCTGCGCAAGACTCCTCCTTTCAGTCTCCATGCCATCAAGTGTAAGATCTTGGGATTCGGATGCAATATGCTCCCCTGATTCAGTAGGTCGAAACACGGATCAATCCTGATCGGAGGTGTTACCGACATTTGCAATAGTAACGGGAACCACGGCCGTCTCGGCCAATATGGAGCAATGGTTATGACCTCCACCTCTTCGAACCTCAGCCTCTTCAGAAATCTCGCTATTAGCGGAGTTGGAGGGAAGGCATAAGACAGGTTCGGCCAAGGCAGTATTAGAGCATCCACTCCCGCAGAGTTCTGACACGGATACCTGGAGTAAAACTTCTCGACTTTCTTGTTGGAGTTGGTAGCAAAGAGATCCATGGACGGGACTCCCCATTGCTGCACCAGCTGTTGGAACACCTCGTCTTTCAGCGACCACTCCAGATTGCTCACTGTCGTTCTGGATAGAAAATCCGCCACCTCGTTCTGGGCTCCCGGTATATAATATGCCTTGAGATCTATTAGATTCTCTTGTGCCCATACCATTATTGGTGTCAATATTTTCATTAAGGTTGGACTTCTGGTTCCACCCTGCCTCTGCAGGTAAGCTACCACCGTCTTGTTGTCTGACTGGACCAGAACTGGTTTGCGTATTATTTGCGACTTGAAGGCTTTCAAGGCCAGAAATACGGCTCTTAATTCTATAACATTGGAAACTTGTTCCACTTGATGTATCCAAGCACCCTGTACTGCACGACCTTCGCAGACTGCTCCCCAGCCCGTCTGGCTGGCATCGGTTGTGATAATTTTCCACGCTTGCGGGAACAGAGTTGTACAGTTCATCAAATTCCGACGATTCTGCCACCAGTTCAACGACAACCTCATTTGAGGAGTCATCTTGATCATTTGATGATAATCTCCCTTCTTCCATTGGTGAAGGAACCCCAACTGCAGCAGTCTGATGTGCCATCGGCTCCAACGGACTAACGGTAAGGTTGATGTCAGAAGTCCCAATAAATGCAGGCACTGTCTCGCTGTCAAAGCTCTGTATTGTTGAAGTTGCTTTATCCTGTCTATAAGCGAAGACATCTTGTCCTGTGGAATTGAAACTTGATTTTCCAACGTATCGAACATTGCCCCCAAATACACCAGGTGTCTGGTTGGTGATAAGTGGCTCTTCTCGTAGTTGAGCATCCATCCGTAATACTGTAAAGTTTCTATCGCTAATTGCTTGTGTTCTAGCAGGAGTTCCGCAGACTGTGCCAGAAGAAGAAGGTCGTCTAAGTAACTGTAGATTCTCAATCCTTTTTCCCTTAGCAGGGCAACTATTACTTGCAATACTTTTGAAAAAGTTCGGGGTGATGTCGACAGGCCAAAAGGAAGAACTGTAAACTGTAGATGAGTTTTTTCCAAGGTGAATCTTAGGTATTTCTGATAACCTCTGTGTATGGGCACATGAAAATACGCATCGCGTAGGTCTATTGACATCATAAAGTCCCAAGGTTGAACTGACGAGATTATTGTCTGCAGTGACTCCATCTTGAACTTTTCCACTGATATAGTGCTGTTTAGAGCTCTGAGGTCGATAACGGGTCTCCAACCTCCCGACTTTTTGGGCACCAGAAAAATTGGAGAGTATACTCCCGTAAATCTTTCGGCTGTTGGTACTACCTGTACTACATTTTGTGTTAGCAACTCGTCTCGGAATTTGAGTAAAACGTCTTTCTTTTCCACTGAGGTTGGCATTTTGGAGAACACAAATCGTTCTTGAGGTTTGCTTCTGAAGACCCATGTATGACCGTTTTGGATAGTCGAGATCACCCAGTTGTCCTGTACACTTCGTTTCCAGCGGTGTAGATATGTTGTTAATCGACCCCCTACCGCTTCGCGCTGGACAGGATAGTTGTCAAAAGGGTTTATTCACCGCCTGTGAGGTGGACGGTGTTGACTTACTGACTCTAGGGTTTGCTGATTGATTCACTCTCCAGTTTCTACGAAATTCCTTGCCCGGTTTATATGAACGGACATCCCTGTACCTTTGCTGTGTCTGACCTTTCTGGAAATATCTTTGCTTTCGTAATCTTCTTTCCTGAGGGATCAGAGTCGATTTACCACCCGTTATCCTTTTAATCGCCTCATCTAATTTCGGGCCAAAAAGATTCTTTCCATCATATGGAATTTTACACCACATAGTCTTCGAATTTTGATCTGCTGCCCATGGCTTTAGCCACAAAGCTCTTCTTGTGGTAATAGAAAAAAGCATTGATCTTGCTGATGCTCTAATGGTATCTATTGCTGATTCACTTACGAAATCAGAGGATATCTTGATGTCCTGAACATTCGCTAGGATTTCTTCTTTACTTCCTCCATTCTGAATCAAGTCTTCTATATTTTTCGCCCAGACTCTTTGAGCCTTCGAAATTGAAGTCAATGTAATTGCTGATCTACAGGATCCACTCGCTGTGAAGTAAATTTTCTTTAGATCATTATCCATTCGTCGATCTAAACCTTCCTTGAATGCCACCGAGTCTTCAAGCGGTAATGTGAGGTGTTTCACTAACGTAGAAACTGAAGCATCAACAATAGGACTGTTCAGTAAAAAAGAACCCTCAGACTCTGGTATGGGATAAAGCTTTGACCATCTGTTCTGTAAGGAAGGCTTCTTATCTGGTCGTTGCCACTCATCCATAATTACTTCCTTGATTTCCAACATCAATGGGAAAGAAATATCTCTTTTCTTCAAGTGTGGATAATACTTTCTAACTGGCTTCTGATCTTCCGCAGCGTCTTCCCAAGCTATCGCTTTTTTCACTGCTTGAATTAATGGTTCCACTAAAGCAAATTGAAAATTAGAAGAAATATCGTCTTCTGCACCAAACTCGTCTTCATCTTGGGAATCCTGTGTTTGGGCCAATTGAGGAGACTCACTTTCTGCTTCAAGTTGCGCAACTTCCTGTACCGCACCTGTGGGTGCTCTTTGAGCGCTTAATTCATCTCTCACAGCTTGTTTTATAATTGCAAGAAAATCTTCCATTCTAGGAATCTCAGTAGACACAGGCTGTTGCCTAGCACTTTCAGCTTGAGTATGCTCTTCGCGCACTTGAACCACAGGTGAACGTGATCTGTACGACTGAAGTCGAGGTGATTTTCTGCGCTCATCTTGGTAATAATTTGAACTTTTGTCTTTATCCCGACTTGCCGAGGACCTTCTCTGTGTCACTGATCTTGACCGACTTCTTGATCGTGATCTTTCATGCCTGTCGGATCTGACAGAATATATGCGTATTAGTACGCTTCATAGGTAAATTATACCCTCCTTTTTTTTTTTTTTTTTTTTTTTATATGGTGCATACCTGTATGAGGTAGATTGACCGCTCTTGGATTTCCCCATTGAAAATGAATAGCACAGTGCACACTCCTAAGATAAGAAGATAGAAAGACATACAGAGAACTGTTTCAGTAATTAGAAATACCCAGAGCATAGATATAGAGATGGGGATCAATAAAACTTACTTAACGGATAGGTAAGGATATGTCACGCAGCCCAGCTCTCTCTCACGCCATGCAGTACGAATGGAGCAAAAAACGCTACTCCAGCTGGGTTTAAATAGCTCCTGCGGCCAATCCCAGGCAAGAACGTCACTTGCCCTTATCCAAGATGGCCGCCGCTGAATCCGCCCACACCTGCCTAGCCAATCGAGCGGCGAGAAGCGCTATGACGCACTTCCTGTACAGGCAAGAAGACGGAAGCGCAATGGCGGCGGTCCGGAGGATGCCAGCAATCCACCTAAATAAACAAGTATGCGGAGAACAGAAGGAAACTCCACGCAAACTCCCCGCGGAAGGTAACATACATAACCCACAAGCAGACAAAAGAGATAGCATAAGCACATTCACTATACAGTGCGCACAGTGCGGGGGATCCTCCATTTCTCTATAAGAGTAATCGTGCAATCACAACAATTTAGTTGAAGATGCAATACCCACCGGTCATATGGGTTCCCCAGGAAACTCCTTTGGATGTTAAATCCGGGGACTTCACGCAGGAAAAGGGATAAAACCTGCGTGGCAGTTAGCACCCACTCAGCTCTACCATTAAAACCTGTAGAGAGAATTTATAACAGATATGGGGGAGAGAGGACAGAAAAAAGAATAGCATCTGTCTGCATGCGAAAAACTTATATAGATATGGGGTCCTATCAGGGTCAGAGGGGGCGGAGCTAACCCAATTGTATGCTGACATGGATGCTCCAGGGAAAGAATTCTTAACAAAGAGACAAACCCCTCCACATTTTTTCTCTGTTCTATCCCTCCTAAACACATTGTATCCTTTTAAATTAGCTATCCAGTCATGGCTTTCATCCATCCATCAAAATAAAGTTCTTCAGTAAAAATGGTTAAGCGCTCTTCTCTGCCTGTTCCTTCTTAGACACAGCAAATATGTCATATAATGAAAAAGCCCCCCCTTCGGGGAGAGACTCACCAGACTTCTAGGCCTCCAAGGCCAATGCTCGCATTCGGGGTATTGGCCACCCCGCAGCCTCTCTGGCAGTCCTCTCTTGGCTATTCCCAGTCTGTGTAAGCAAAAAGCGGATTCCACATCGCGTAAAAGCGTACCAGTTTATTTTTAAAAAATTTAAAAACAGATCAGTGGTGTATAACCACTCATTGGGTCAGAAAACTTCATCAAAAATGAAAAAACACAGCCAGCCCCTTGTTTTACAAGCTACCTGATTCCAGGTACAGGGGTATGCAGAGATGAGATGCACTAAGCTGGTGACAAGGCGCACGCCTCTGTCATTTAGCGTCCCTCTCCGCAATAGCTTACTGGCTAGTGCTCTAAAAGATACCGAGCCTGCTGCACACAGACAATCCCGCCGCGTCCAGCGAGCGTCGTGCGCTGTGACGCCACGGAGCCACGGAGTGACGTCACAGCGCACGACGCTCGCTGGACGCGGCGGGATTGTCTGTGTGCAGCAGGCTCGGTATCTTTTAGAGCACTAGCCAGTAAGCTATTGCGGAGAGGGACGCTAAATGACAGAGGCGTGCGCCTTGTCACCAGCTTAGTGCATCTCATCTCTGCATACCCCTGTACCTGGAATCAGGTAGCTTGTAAAACAAGGGGCTGGCTGTGTTTTTTCATTTTTGATGAAGTTTTCTGACCCAATGAGTGGTTATACACCACTGATCTGTTTTTAAATTTTTTAAAAATAAACTGGTACGCTTTTACGCGATGTGGAATCCGCTTTTTGCTTACACAGACTGGGAATAGCCAAGAGAGGACTGCCAGAGAGGCTGCGGGGTGGCCAATACCCCGAATGCGAGCATTGGCCTTGGAGGCCTAGAAGTCTGGTGAGTCTCTCCCCGAACGGGGGGCTTTTTCATTATATGACATATTTGCTGTGTCTAAGAAGGAACAGGCAGAGAAGAGCGCTTAACCATTTTTACTGAAGAACTTTATTTTGATGGTTGCACGCATCTAGGAAGAGCGCTCCTACATGATAATTATTATATGAGCAAGGACATTATACATGTGGTTACTGCCTGCTATTGTGTTTTACTTAGAATTTAGCACATGTAATATGAATGTTTGATTCATTATCTTTTATATAAAACATTTTTTAGAGGTGACCTATATAACATCTGACTCAGCATATGAGCGCAGTATCAGGGTGCTGTAATTGTTGTGAATATTTCATCCATCCATGTCTCGGTTATTCCCACAATGTCATAGCCTTTGTCATTCAGAATGAACTCTAGTTCGTCTATTTTATTTGCAAGGCTCCAAGCATTGGTTACCATGCACTTTATATTTTTACCACCACATTTACCAATTTTGTTTACATGAAATGGGCTACTTGAAGTTTTACCAACCTCCTTAACCACTTGAGGACCATAGGCTTTACCCCCCTTAAGGTCCAGACCCTTTTTTTTCATTCAGACCACTGCAGCTTTCACGGTTTATTGCTCGCTCATACAACCTACCACCTAAATGAATTTTGGCTCCTTTTCTTGTCACTAATAAAGCTTTCTTTTGGTGCTATTTGATTGCTGCTGCGATTTTTACTTTTTATTATATTCATCAAAAAAGACATGAATTTTGTCAAAAAAATTATTTTTTTTAACTTTCTGTGCTGACATTTTTCAAATAAAGTAAAATATTATGTATACATACAGCATGAAAAATGTGGACAAACATGTTTTTGATTAAAAAAAACCCATTCAGCCTATATTTATTGGTTTGGGTAAAAGTTATAGCGTTTACAAACTATGGTGCAAAAAGTGAATTTTCCCATTTTTAAGCATCTCTGACTTTTCTGACCACCTGACATGTTTCATGAGGGGCTAGAATTCCAGGATAGTATAAATACCCCCCAAATGACCTCATTTTGGAAAGTATGGCCAGTATTAGGAGTTTCTGCTATACTCCTTATATTGGGTATACGGGTAATGCACTCTGGGCTGAAAGGAAAAATGAACGGCAAACATACCTTGCTCCACATCAATGGCAGATCTTCCTCCACATCAATGGCAGTGATAACCTCAGGAGAGAGACACCCCGTGCCACCCTGCACTCAGGGTGAGCCACCAACTTATGTGACTGGGCCTCAGAACTTTAGTATACAGCATTATGCCTGTAGGATACAGCAATATGCCTGCCAATATAGATGACTCTTTGTGGCATTAAAGTATCATCATAGGCCCAAAGTAAATCACATATAAACCTGGAGTGTCCACACTCAAGGGAAATTCAAACATGCCGTCTTATATCGCTAACCCAGGACAGATCAGCAATATCAAGCATGGAATCCGATCCTTCTTCCGACTTTTATGCTTACCTGTTTGTTTGGTTTTCAAGCTTACCTCTCCTCCCCCTGGGACAATGTGCGAAATACCACCGAGTGTGTGCCTACTCCTGTGTCTGGAGTTCCCTAGGTTCTAATAGTGTACCTGCTCGTGGTACCTCTCAAAGCACTCCCCTAGGCATAGGCCAGGCTGGTCAGGACATTTGAGACAATAAAAACTGGTGTCAGTCCTTCTAGTACTGCTGCAGACACGACAACATTTTCTTCGGATGTGTTGACCTGGGGTACTCGGAAGCTGATAGGCGTAATGCCTTCCATGCAGTCGGCTAGTTGCATCTGGGGGGGGGGCTGGCACCTCCTGGATACAGGAGGTCCAGAACGATCTGTTCCTGAAATTGAAGGAAAGATCCAGTTCTCCCAGCCTTACTGTAGAGAACAAAGCTGTTGTAAACTGCCAAATGAATCAGATAAAAAGACACTTTCTTATACCAGCGTCTTGTTTTCCGGGAAATTAAATGGGGCGCTAACCTCTGGTCACTGAAGTCCACCCCTCCCATGTTGACATTATATTCGTGGACGACAAGGGGTTTTTCAATGACCTCAGTTGCCCGTTGAATTTGGACTGTCGTGTCTGTGTGAATGGTGGACAGAAAGTAAACGTCCCTCTTGTTCCTCCATTTCATCGCGAGCAGGTCGTCAGTACGCAAGGCGGCCCTCTGCCCCCGTTCAAGTCTGGTGGTAACGAGCCGTTGGAGGAAGCCCTGGCGACTAGGCCGCGCAGTGCCACAGCATCGGATTCCTTCTAACTTTAAGTGCTGATAGAGGGCCACACTTGTGTAATAGTTGTCCACATAAAGATGGTACCCCTTCTGGAACAAGGGTGACACCAAGTCCCACACAACCTTTCCACTGCTCCCCAGGTAGTCAGGGCATCTGACCGGCTCCAATTTTGAGTCTTTTCCCTCATAGACCCTAAAACGACATGTATAGCCTGTGGCCCTTTCACAGAGCTTATACAGTTTCACCCCATACCGGGCGCGCTTGCTTGGGATGTACTGTTTGATGCCAAGGTGCCCGGTAAAGCGTAAGAGGGACTTGTCTACGCAAATGTTCTGTTCAGGGGTATAAGCATCTGCAAATGTTGATTACAGGTGATCTATGAGGGGCCAAATTTTGTGGAGCCGGTCATAAGCAGGGTGGTCCTTTTCATGACAGGTTTTGTCGTCATTGAAGTGCAGGAAGCACAGGATGGACTCAAATCGTGTCCTGGACATGGCAGCAGAGTACAAGGGAACATGATGTACTGGGTTCGAAGACCAATACGACCGCAATACATTCTGTTTCATTAGTCCCAAGTGAAGGATAAGGGCCAAAAAGATTTTAATTTCGGAAACTTGGACTGCTTTCCACCGGAAAGGCTGTGCATAGTTGCTCTCCGGGTGCTCGGTGATGAATTGTGTGGCTTTACGGTTGGTCTCAACCACAATTAAGTCCAAGAGAACCTGGGTGATGAACAGCTGCAAAAAGTCTAGGGCCATTCCTAGATGAGCTGTCGCCACCTGGACTCCAGACTGGGCGGTGAAAGGGGGCACTACTGGTGCGGCGGAATCAGGGGATTGCCAATCTGGATGTGCCAGCACCTCTGGGAGTCTATGGGTACTACGGGCCCATCTTCTTGGTGGCTGCGACGGGGGTACTACTGCACGTGCCACCGTACCAGTTTCAACTTCCATGCTGGCACTCACCACTTCACCAGGGTCTACGGAAGTACTGGTACTAAGTCCAGGAGATGCTGCGCTGCTGGTGCCTGCCTCACCAAGAAAACTCTCATCAGCGCTAGCACCACCCTGCTGCCCTTGAGGAGGATCCTGCGCCACCTGCGGTCTAATGACATGGGGTCTGGTACTCCTGGCTCTAGCCGGGATCAAAACCTCATCATCACTTTCGGTCAGAGAACCACTGCTTTCCACAGGTTCAAATTCGGACCCGGATGATTCGTCGGCTGAGTCTTGCCAAACGCTCTCATCCGACTGGTCCATGTACCTGTATACCTCCTCATCGGAAATCCCCCTTCTTGCCATTGTGGACTGCTAAATTTATGGGGTTTTTCTCCGAGACTACCCAGAGAAAAAGAGCACCTACCTAGCTAAAGAGAGTATTTGAGAGGTATTGGGGGTGGTGGCGAGTGGGGTCTCAGAGGCAATCAAACAATCATGGGACAATCAAAGCCGATCACGGGACAATCAAATACAATTACAGCACAATCGAATCCAATCACAGCACAAGCCAATCTGATGCACTCAGAAGGTGATGGGGGGTGGGGGTTGGTTGTGGGGTTGGTGGGAAGTGGGGTCTCAGAGGCAATCAAACAATCATGGGACAATCAAATACAATTACAGCACAATCAAATCCAATCACAGCACAAGCAAATCTGATGCACTCGGAAGGTGGTTGTTGGAGGTGGTGGGGGGGAGGGTGGGGTTGGGTGTGGCGGGAAGTGGGGTCTCAGAGGCAATCAAACAATCACGGGACAATCAAAGCCGATCACGGGACAATCAAATACAATTACAGCACAATCGAATACAATCACAGCACAAGCAAATCTGATGCACTCGGAAGGTGGTGGTTGGAGGAGGTGGGGGGGAGGGTGGGGTTGGGGGTGGCGGGAAGTGGGGTCTCAGAGGCAATCAAACAATCACAGGACAATCGAAGCAGATCACGGGACAATCAAATACAATTACAGCACAATCGAATCCAATCACCTCACAATCAAATCTGATGCACTCGGAAGGTGATGGGGGGTGGGGGTGGTGGTGGGGTGGGGGTTGGTGGGAAGTGGGGTCTCAGAGGCAATCAAATAATCACGGGACAATCGAAGCAGATCACAGGACAATCAAATACGATTGCAGCACAATCGAATACAATCGCAGCACAATCGAATACAATCACAGCACAGTCAAATACAATGCACTCGGACGGTGATTGGGGGGGGGGGGGTCTGATCAAGAGCCCGCACAGGGCAGACTGAGTCCTAATCTGATGAGAGGCAGACACAGGGGGTTACTGATCGAAGATTAGTTAGTGATTGCTGGGGAGGACAGATGTAAACAATGCGCAGGGGATGTAATCAGGAGGGGGGTCTGAGGGCAATCGAGGGTCTGGGCAGGTGATCGGTTGCCCCCGCGGGGCAGTTAGGGTCTGCTCTGATGGGTGGGGGTGCTGAGGGGTGATGGACAGGTGATCAGAGGGGGATCAGGGGGTAAGGTAGCTGTATACAGATGCATACAGTATACAGGGGGGAAGTCTGGGATGGGGTCTGGGGGTGAACTAAAGGTAGGGGGGGGGTCAGGGGTGATTAGGAGGCAGTTAGGGACCTAATCTAAGGGATAGCGTCGATAGTGGCAGGTGGGGGGGTGGGGGTTTTAGAGGGGTGCAAGGGTGCTGGCAGGGGTCTGCTGGGGTGATCAGGGGGGGTCTAAAGGCTGGAGTGGGAGATCAGGGGGGCTAGGTGCAAAAAAAAAAATAGCTTCCTCCTCGCTGGTGGTTTCTGGAACAATGAGACCACGAGGCGAGGAGGAAGCATGTATAAGGCACTTTGTTTACCTAACAAAGTGCCTTATACGCATTGATAGGCTGATTCCTATATTCCTCCACTCACCGGCGCTGCTAATTGGCCGGCAAGCTGGAGGCTAAATGTCTGGCCCCCTGTGTCTGCCATCGATCTCCGGCGGAGGATCGCGTCACGGATGACGCGATCGCTCCGCCCATGCCCGTACAAGGACTGCCGCCAATTGTACATGCGGCGGTCCTTGCGGGATCCACTTTCCGGCCGCCCCTGTGCAGTGGGCGGTCGGTAAGTGGTTAATCTTTACACTGTCTCCACCCCCCATAATGTTAGGCTCCCACTGTCTTTTTACCTTATCTTGTCTACATATTGAGACTTTATCCTCCCGCCTCCCCCCAGATCCTAGTCTAAAATCTCCTCCAACCGTTTAGCCATCTTCTCCCCCAATGCAGCTGCACCCTCCCCATTATAAACCGTATGAGATAGAAGGACTTTCCATTCTAATCAAACAAAGGTTAATGTTCCATGTAGATTGAGTACCATTTGATTCTAGAAAATATCCCAAGCAGGAAATGGTTCAATCGATTAAAGCTATAAATGTAAAAATCCCCGTGAGAATTGGAGTTAGGGATCTTATAATGCTTCGCCTGATATGCTTCACTGTTTTAATGTGCATTATTGGTAAATCATTTATCTGAGAGGGATGTGGAGGAAGAATTAATTTCTATTAGAGAGCCCATGTATAACCTGTTTGTACAATTTTGAATAAGTTTATGCTTCATCCAGTATGCTTCACTGTCTCGCGAATTCTGAAATAAATACCCGATTTTGGTTCTATAGATGGAATGTTGTTAAGTTGATGGATTCGACCAAATCTGTACAACTGTATGTGTCTAACCATAACCATTGGAGCAAGTAACTATACCATACTCCATATGGCATATTTAATTTTTCATGTGCAATAATTATTGAACCCCACTGTCTACCAGAAAGTGGGTGTATGACCCACATATATATATATATATATATATATATATATATATATATATATATATATATATATATATATATATATATATATATATATATATACATATATATATATATATACCCATCTTTTCATAACGAGTTGACCCGGCGAGCAATGTAGGTCTATAGAACTATGATATATTAATATATTTTACATTATTTATAATTTTTGAGTTTACATTTTCTAGTTTGCTCTCAATACCAAGCACAACCTATGCGAGCTATAGGCGTGCATATATAATTTTATATGCACTTTTTTATATGTACTTTTACAGACATTACCCTGCATATTAATCCTCTTCTTTTATATTTTTTAGTGTATCTTATTTTATTTTTCAGGAATAATTTGTATTGAATGAATGTGGTATATATCTAACCAGCACACGTATCTCCCTCAGTAGTAAGAGTGTAAAAACACGCCCTCCATTATCATCACTGGGAGATCAGACATGTCAATTAAATATGCTATCACCTCCCTATGGAATGTGATTGACAGGAGCAGTAAAAATATAGGTGTCCACTGGCCCCTGAAAGCCTAGCTCTGACGAAGGAAACCGTATAGTTTCTGAAACGCGTAAGCGATAGGCTGAAGCAACGAGTGATGTCACTGCCGACCAATATCCGGGGGCCGGACTTCCTATTCCCCCACGCTTAACGCGAAATTGTACGTTCCAGGACCGGGTCACTCCGACCCTGCGCAAATAGACTCATATCAGCGCAGTCTCTCTCGGCTTGCCACCGGCCGGGGCTCCCGAGATCGAGCGGTCCTCTGCATTTCATCTGACGTTATCATCAACCCCATGGCGGTGAGCTCCGCACAAAGTATCTACAGTGGGTTGCAAAAGTATTCGGCCCCCTTGAAGTTTTCCACATTTTGTCACATTACTGCCACAAACATGCATCAACTTTATTGGAATTCCATGTAAAAGACCAATACAAAGTGGTGTACATGTGAGAAGTGGATCGAAAATAATACATCATTCCAAACATTTTTTACAAATAAATAACTGCAAAGTGGGGTGTGCATAATTATTCGGACCCCTGAGTCAATACTTTGTAGAACCACCTTTTGCTGCAATTACAGCTGCCAGTCTTTTAGGGTATATCTCTACCAGCATTGCACATCTAGAGACTGAAATCCTTGCCCATTCTTCTTTGCAAAACAGCTCCAGCTCAGTCAGATTAGATGGACAGCGTTTGTGAACAGCAGTTTTCAGATCTTGCCACCGATTCTCGACTGGATTTAGATCTGGACTTTGACTGGGCCATTCTAACACAGATATGTTTTGTTTTAAACCATTCCATTGTTGCCCTGGCTTTATGTTTAGGGTCATTGTCCTGCTGGAAGGTGAACCTCCGCCCCAGTCTCAAGTCTTTTGCAGTCTCCAAGAGGTTTTCTTCCAAGTTTGCCCTGTATTTGGCTCCATCCATCTTCCCATCAACTCTGACCAGCTTCCCTGTCCCTGCTGAAGAAATGCACCCCCCGAGCATGATGCTGCCACCACCATATTTGACAGTGGGGATGGTGTGTTCAGAGTGATGTGCAGTGTTAGTTTTCTGCCACACATAGCGTTTTGCATTTTGGCCAAAAAGTTCCATTTTGGTCTCATCTGACCAGAGCACCTTCTTCCACATGGTTGCTGTGTCCCCCACATGGCTTGTGGCAAACTGCAAACGGGACTTCTTATGCTTTCTGTTAACAATGCCTTTCTTCTTGACACTCTTCCATAAAGGCCAACTTTGTACAGTGCATGACTAATAGTTGTCCTATGGACAGAGTCTCCCACCTGAGCTGTAGATCTCTGCAGCTCGTCCAGAGTCACCATGGGCCTCTTGACTGCATTTCTGATCAGTGCTCTCCTTGTTCGGCCTGTGAGTTTAGGTGGATGGCCTTGTCTTGGTAGGTGTACAGTTGTGCCATACTCCTTCCATTTCTGAATGATCGCTTGAACAGTGCTCCGTGGGATGTTCAAGGCTTTGGAAATCTTTTTGTAGCCTAAGTCTGCTTTAAATTTCTCAATAACTTGATTCATGACCTGTCTTGTGTGTTCTTTGGAGTTCACGGTGTTGTTGCTCCCAAAATTCTCTTAGACAACCTCTGAGGCCCTAACAGAGCAACTGTATTTGTACTGACATTAGATTACACACAGGTGCACTCTATTTAGTCATTAGCACTCATCAGGCAATGTAAATAGGCAACTGACTGCACTCAGATCAAAGGGGGCCAAATAATTATGCACACACCACTTTGCAGTTATTTATTTGGAAAAAATGTTTGGAATCATGTATGATTTTCGTTCCACTTCTCATGTGTACACCACTTTGTGTTGGTCTTTCATGTGGAATTCCAATAAAATTGATTCATGTTTGTGGCAGTGATATGACAAAATGTGAAAAACTTCAAGGGGGCCGAATACTTTTGCAACCCACTGTATTGAAGTGTTGTGCTGCAAACCATGGAGGGGGTAATCCATTAACATTGAATGAAGCATCATATATGCTAAGTATCCATTGAAGTGTTGTGCTGCAAACCACGGAGGGGGTAAGCCATTTACATTGAATCAAGCATCATATATGCCATCTATGCCACTTTTATTTATTTTTTTCATATTGAAAGCTTTTATTGCGCAGTATTGTAGTAATTCATTACATTAACATAACAGCAGTCTGAATAGTGTTACATAATGATATATCAATCTGAAAAATGTACAGCAAATAATTTTAACAGTTAATAATAAAACAGACTGTAAACAAAAATGATTAAGATAATCCTAACCATAATCATAACCACAGGGGATTTAGCATATAAGATAGATTGAAAGGCACAGTAGATAAGCCTAATATGCAGAGCTACTTAGGCAAAAGATATAGCGGCAATATTCTAACAACCCTTATAGTGTGTCGCAATAAGAGGTCCAACAGTCCCATATATTTTCAAACTTAGATAGGTTATTAATACTTGAGTAAAAGAGTCTATCGGTTAGTTTTAGCATGTCCATACGAGTCTTTAACTGAGAGATTGGAAGAGAGGGAGATTTCCAGTTAGATGCTATTACCCACAATGCAGCCAATAGAAGGTATCTATAGAGTCTGAAAAGCGAGCCTGGGACACCTGGATGAGGGGCAAATAATAATGCCTGGATTTTAGTCATACAGACTGGGAAGTGAAATATCCGTGAGACCAAGTCCATCCATTCTGTCCAGAAGCCCTGGGCCACCGGGCAATCCCAAAAAATATGGGATAATGTTCCAGTAGACCCACAGTTTCGGAAACACAGCGGAGAAACAGAAGGAAAAAATGTATGGAGTCTAGCAGGTGTGTAATACCAGCGTAGCATTAATTTGACTGAGGTGTCTTTTAGTATATTAGAGTGAGTGACCGCTCCCACATTGGCCCAGATAGTGTCCCAGGTTTTGAGAGAGATAGGGTGTCCCAGGTCTTTTTCCCAGGCTATCATATATAGTAATTTACCATCAGTACCTCTATTAACTAAAAGATCATAAATGCGAGAGATTGACCCCCTATGGCGACCCCTATTATAAAATAATTGCTCAAATTCTGTCAGGGGGGTGGTAGGGGGAGTGGAGAAACGAGATTTGAAAAAGTGCTCTATCTGGGAATATCTCAAGAACTCTTTATAGGGGATATCTTTTGAGAACCTAAAGTGGTAGAACGAGAGGAATTTGTCAGCGATCCAGAACCTATTTGCAGTCAAAAGATTCTGTTCCTTCCACCAAGCAAATGTTCCAGGAGCCTCCCATGCAGGGATAAATTCAGGATTTCCAAAAAAGTACAACCTAGCAGAGGTCTGAGGTGCCAATTCATAGGTAAGTTTAGACCTACACCAGAGTTTTACAAAGGAGCCTACAATCTTATTACGAGAGTAGATTTGAGAGGTTTGGGACTGCGTTGCTGAAGACAGCAATGTAGGGAGATAAAATGGCGATATTGCGTTAGCTTCAAATTGAACCCATCTGGGCGAGGGAGTAGCCGGGCTCCAGTCAAGGGATTGCGCCAATCTGGCTGCCAAAAAGTATGACCATAGGTGAGGGAGGCCTATACCACCCCATCGTTTATGTCTATATAGTATCGTAGCTCTTACTCTAGGGGGTTTATTATTCCAAATGAACTTACTAAGTTGCGATTGAAGGGGTTGTAGCTGGGTTTTAGTGAGATGTATGGGAAGAAGTCTAAAGTAATATAATAGTTTAGGTAATAACACCATTTTACAAGCCAGGTTTCGCCCCAGCCAAGATACTTTATATGAGGCCCAGTCTTTTAAGTATTTATTAATCTGAGAAAATAATTCAGGGTAATTGGCTTCATATAGTCCCTCAAAATTAGGAGTCAGAAAGACCCCTAAATACTTCAGTTTCTTTTTCCGCCATTGGAAATCAAAGTTGGCTTCTAGTAGTTTCACCGCTAGATGTGGTAAGTTTATAGGCATAGCCAGTGATTTTGCGGTGTTAACTGATAGCCCAGAGATGTTAGCAAATTTATTTAATAACTGTAGCAATATAGGGAGAGATGTAACTGGTTGTGATAGAAACATCAAAACGTCGTCCGCATAAAGGACTAATTTATCATTAAAGGGGCCATACCCATGTATATCTGGATCTAACCTAATGGCTTGAGCCAATGGTTCGATTGCCAGGGCAAAAAGCAGGGGGGACAAAGGGCACCCCTGCCTTGTGCCCCTTGCAAGAGTCAAAGGTTCCGAGAAAGCACCTGGTATTCTAATTATAGTGGAAGGCTTCCGATATAAGGCTGAGACCGCTGACAAATAACCTCCTGAAACCCCAAAGGACTGCAGGACCAATTGCATATACTGCCAGTTAACACTATCGAAAGCTTTATTAATGTCAAGGCTAAGCATTAGAAAACGATCGTCATAAATTTCTGCATCCTGGATGAGATTAAGAGCTAGTCTCACATTATCTGCTCCCATCCGTCCCGGTATAAAACCAGTTTGCTCAGATCCTACTAAACCGGCAACCATAGAGGCCAACCTTAGTGCCATGATTTTGGAGAATAATTTAATGTCATTATTTAAGACCGTAATAGGTCTGAAATTGGAGGGGGAAGAATGGTCTAAACCTGGTTTTGGGATAAGGGATAGATTACCTAAGAGCATTTCTGGTGGGAAAGACCCTCCTCTAAGTATTTCATTAAAAAGGTTCATTAAGTGGGGGCCTAAGAGGGGGGCAAACCTTTTATAATAGATTGAGGAAAAGCCATCAGGCCCAGGGGAGGAAGAGTTCCTGAGAGTTTTAATAGCTCCTAGCACTTCCTCTATACTAATAGGGGCATTAAGAGCTAGAATTTGTTCTTCAGAGAGTTTGGGTAGGTTCAGTGAGGTTAGCCAGGAGGACACCTGAGCTGCCTCCACGGTTGTCGGTTGACCAAATAGTTTGGAGTAAAATGCTACAAAAACTTCCAATACCTTTTGTGGTAGAGTTTCTAATAAACCTCTACTGTTTCGAAGTTTATACGTATGTGGTGCTTTATAGAAATTATTCAGCTTTCGAGCAAACATAGTGGATGCGTTGTTGCCTGCCTGATAACAGAAATCTGGCTTTCATAAATTTAAAGGATTTCTCAATTTTGTTATTAAGTAATATATTTAATTCATTACGTTTTGCTAAGATACGAGAATAAAGAGCAGAGTCGGTGGAGTGGCTGTGTTGTTTAGTCAATGTCTCTAACTCTGTAGTGAGTTGTAATATTTTTGCAACCCTTATATTTTTATTAGCTATAGCTTGTGAAATAAATAAACCCCGAAGAACAGGTTTGTGGGCTGCCCATAAAATGCCAGGGGATGTTACTGTAGGGGTATTAAAACAAAAATAATCTTCTAGTGCAGTTGCAAAAGGGAGACACTCTGCTTCTGTAGCTAGGAGACTATCATTCAGTCTCCAGCTACCCTAGCTAAAGGGTGTTCCAAAGTGTTTAAATTCCGTGGAAACTGAATTATGATCAGACCACGAGCAGTAATCTATATTGGAGCTAGAAACATTAGCTATCAGTGAGGGCGATAATAAAATATAATCAAGGCGGGCATAGGATTTCCTAAAATTAGAATAAAAAGTGTATTCCCTTGAGCCAATATTGAAAGATCTCCACACATCTAGCAGCCGATGTGCACTAATCAGTTTGGACAGGGACCTAGGGAAGCATCGAGCAAAAGGAGATAGGGCGCTTCTGTCATATGAGGGATTAGAGAACACATTAAAATCACCTGCTATAATCATATTAGGGGAGTAATATTGCTCAAGTAGTCTGTTGACTTTAGAGAAAAAGTTGGATTGTCCAGTGTTAGGGGCATAGCAGTTGCAAAGTGTAGTGGGTTTACCTTGTAAAGTGCCTTTCAGTATTAATATTCGCCCTTCAGGGTCTTTATATGTATCATGCAGATCAAAAGCAAGCTTATTATGTAAAAACACAGCCACCCCACGAGATTTAGAGGAAAAAGTAGCAAAATAGCCACGTGAAAAGTGCTTATCAAAATAGGTAGGGATTTTTCCATGTTGGAAGTGTGATTCCTGCAGAAACAACAACGTAGCATTTAAACGTTTATAATGTAAAAAGGCCTTGCGCCTTTTACATGGCTCATTGAAGCCCTGCACATTATGAGATATCAATTTAATATGCGCCATATTGGAATAGTGAGTAATACGATCATCATCTGAAAAGTGTAATACACCTGTTTGCAATATAAATCCCCTGTGGAAAAACGCATTAGAAAATCTATAACATAAACATTAACGAAGTCAGTAAACCATAAAATATAATAACAGCATCTGGGTGCTAAAGCGACTGTGAGAGCCACCCAGGGAACCATGACACCAACAATACACATATAATCCTAAGTGTGCCCACTCGCTGGTAGTCAGGGGGGGGGGGGGAGATTTGGCAGAACCAGCATAGACCAGTCAGCAATATAAAATAGCAATATCGACATAGTTGGTGAGAACCGGGGAAGTCCACCTGTAAATATAATAAAGGATAGCAATGGAAACTATTTTAAGGCACAGGGCCTACGAGCCAGGTTTTCCACCACAAAGATCCAGGAAACGGCTACTTGTTAAGCACTACCGTTGTGAGCGAGGAGATGAGGAATCCTGATTTTGCCATATAGGGGAGGCAGTTCGCCCTTGTTGAGATCGTGGGGGAGAGGAACGAGGAGGAGTAGAAGTGCGGGCAGAAAGGCCCAGCTTACCCAAAAGTTTATGTCCGTCAGCAGGTGTTGTTGCAGAAAGCATAGTTCCATTGTGCATTACTACCAGTTTAAACGGGAACCCCCAACGATATTTAATCTTGGCATGGATCAGAACGGCTGTTACCTCTTTCATTGCTTTCCTCTTTTCCAGTGTAACCAGCGACAGGTCTGGGTAGATCTGTACCGAGTAGCCTTCAAACGAAAAATCAGATTTGGCTCGCACAGCTAGTAGAACACGTTCCTTCAGCAAGTAATCTTTAAAACACATTATGACATCTCGTGGTGGTTGGCCCTCTAATGGTGTCGTTCTAAGGGCCCTGTGAATCCGATCAAAAACAAAGTCCTCTTCGGGGACATCGGCTAGTAGAGAGTGAAATAGCTTAGGTATGGAAAGCCTTAACTCAGAATAAGCTTCCGGTAGCCCCCGCAGGCGGAGATTGCTACGCCTATTACGGTTATCCAAATCCTCCGATTGCGACTGCAATATACCCACAACTTGTTTAAGATCCTTATGCTCTTTTAGTAGCCCTTTGTGATCAGAAAGCAGATTATCATATTTTCGCTCAAGGACATCAGTTCTAGCACCGATTTCAGCTATTTCTTTAGATAAAGTGTCCGCAGTTTTTTTAAGCTCCGTTTGGAGTTTACTCACGAATTTGCTGTAAATTCGGTCCAGAGATTCATCCAAGTCTTGTTTGGTGATAGCCATAGCTTCTGACGCCTGAGAGGGCGAGGTAGGAGGGCTCGGAGAGCTTGAGGGTTTGGATGTCTTCTGTGCGCCATGCGGTGTGGCCGCCATGCTTGAGCGAGTTCTGAGGAAGTAGGCCGCAAGAGTGGATTGTGACCCCGATCGGCGGTGTTTCCTTCTCCCTGGCATACACCACGATGTCTTCCCGGAGGTGAGTAAGAAAAGGCAAACTAAAAGTGCAAAAGCTCCGGGGAAAGTATCCAAGAGCTGGTCCGAGAGCGGAGCTCCGTCTACATGCGACTGGTCTGATGCGCGCCGCGGCCACGCCCCTATGCCACTTTTATTAAGAACACTGAACCCAGCCCAGGATTGATCTGGAACTTATATGCTGATCTGACTCATACAATAGTTCATTGACACACTAAGCTGCCTTTTTTTGGGCTGAAGCGGACAGCTGAATACATCACTATTCACAGCAACGGGAGAAGTATATTCTTGGAACTTTCTCAGTGTGCTGGAGTTTGGAGTGTGCATGTTTGTGTGAATGATGAGATGTGAGCAGGATCCTGCATATTGAAGTTTACATTTGAGTGTATATCTGTCTACCATTTTATGCAATTACATGAATAAATATCTTTGCACTTTATGCATAGCATAAGGTCTCTTTAGTCCTTAAAGCACACCCTATATCTTTATTGAGGACGTATCCAAGAATCACCACACATCATACAACTGACATGTTTCGGACTGATTGGTCCTTAATCATAGTTGCTGTAGAATGACACAAGGTTAACCTATATACCCTCCTCCTATGGAGTGAGTGGTCCCTAAAAACAGACACACCCATATCTCCACATACAGGAAGGAATATTCACATCCAAAGATATATAATGTAGAACATGAACATATAAAGGTACAAGGAAACCATCTAAACACACAATATAAAAAGTCCAACATAGCCAAAGTGGATCAGATAGCATAAAAATAAAAAACACTATAGAGAGAAGCATGGAGCTTCACTCAAGGGCACTAAAGATCCCAGCGGGAATTTAAACCTTGAGGGAGTCTAGTACCCAACCTAAAGTTTCAAACTGCCTCACGGCTCAGAAGCCATTTTGCCAGATCCCCTTCCCTCCGTGCTGGAAAAACCTTTACAGTCCATGAAAAGACAAAGCGGACACGTCACCCTGATATACCCGTCGAAAATGCTTTGCCGCATTAGATATGTTATGGCTAAGCCATCCCGGGCCTCTATAGTGTTCTCCTATTCCTGCACATAACGGTCTTGTAGTGCAGTTCACATATTGCAGGGCACATTCACTACAGGTAATTAGATACCTGCGCCTGTTCGAAAGGGATGCTTATGCTGTTACAGGACAAGAAAAACAAGATTGTTCACAAATTGATTTAATAACCAATATGGTACAGTTATTTCATGCATTAGAGTTCTCCTTTAATAGTCTTATTAACCTAGGTTTCTGACAACCCCCTGATTTGCTTGTGGAATGGAGGAACAAAGTAGGATTATTACTTACTGAAAAAGCATATGCAAAGTAAACAGGGACGGATCTGGGGGGGGGGGCAAGCGGGTATCTTGCCCCAGGTGCAGCTTGTTGAATTCTTAAAAAGGCGGCAAAATTTGGATGGGAATTGGCAGTTTAGGCGCCAAAACCTGACCTTGCCCCAGGCGCAACTTGGTCTAGATCCGTTCCTGAAAGTAAATGCTTTTAACCTATAATTCTGGATGCACTTATCCTTAAACAGCTATAACAGAACAGATGATGCAACTCACACCGTGTTCCAAATTATTACGCAAATTGTATTTAACCACTTCCCGACCGCCGTATATACAATTGGCGGCCAGGAAGTGCACCCCGCAAGGACCGCCCTATAGACAAATGGCGGCGGTCCTTGTAGGGGCACGGGCGGAGCGATCGCGTCATCCGTGACGCGATCCTCCGCCTCCGCCTGGCGCCGCTCACCCCGCCGCAACATCCCGCCGGCCATACGGAAGCGCCGGCGGGATGTTAACCCGACGATTGCCGCATACAAAGTGTATAATACACTTTGTAATGTTTACAAAGTGTATTATACAGGCTGCCTCCTGCCCTGGTGGTCCCAGTGTCCGAGGGACCACCAGGGCAGGCTGCAGCCACCCTAGTCTGCACCAAGCACACTGATTTCCCCCCCCCCCTGCCCCAGATCGCCCACAGCACCCATCAGACCCCCCCCCTGCCCACCCCCCAGACCCCTGTTTGCACCCAATCACCCCCCTAATCACCCATCAATCACTCCCTGTCACTATCTGTCAACGCTATTTTTTTTATCCCCCCCCCTGCCCCCTGCTCCCTCCTGATCACCCCCCCACCCCTCAGATTCTCCCCAGACCCCCCCCCTCATGTACTGTATGCATCTATCCCCCCTGATCACCTGTCAATCACCTGTCAATCACCTGCCAATTACCCATCAATCACCCCCTGTCACTGCCACCCATCAATCAGCCCCTAACCTGCCCCTTGCGGGCAATCTGATCACCCCCCCACACCAATAGATCGCCCGCAGATCCGACATCAGATCACCTCCCAAATCCATTGTTTACATCTATTCTCTCCTCTAAACACCCACTAATTACCCATCAATCACCCCCTATCACCACCTGTCACTTTTACCTATCAGATCAGACCCTAATCTGCCCCTTGCGGGCACCCAATCACCCGCCCACACGCTCAGATTGCCCTCTGACCCCCCCTTATCAATTCACCAGTGCATTAATTACATCTGTTCTTCCCTGTAATAACCCACTGATCACCTGTCAATCACCTGCCAATCACCTATCACCCATCAATCACCCCCTGTCACCCCCTGCCACTGCCACCCATCAATCAGCCCCTAACCTGCCCCTTGCGGGCAATCTGATCACCCACCCACACCATTAGATCGCCCGCAAACCCGCCGTCAGATTACCTCTCAAATGTATTGTTTACATCTGTTATCTTCTCTAAACACCCACTAATTACCCATCAATCACCCATCAATCACCCCCTATCACCACCTGTCACTGTTACCTATCAGATCAGACCCTAATCTGCCCCTTGCGGGCACCCAATCACCCGCCCACACGCTCAGATTGCCCTCAGACCCCCCCCCTTATCAATTTGCCAGTGCATTCATTACATCTGTCCTTCTCTGTAATAACCCACTGATCACCTGTCAATCACCTGCCAATCACCTATCACCCATCACCCCCTGTCACTGCCACCCAACAATCAGCCCCTAACCTACCTTGCGGGCAATCTGATCACCCACCCACACCAATAGATCGCCCGCAGATCCGACATCAGATCACCACCCAAGCGCAGCGTTTACATCTATTCTCTCCTCTAAACACCCACTAATTACCCATCAATCACCCCCTATCACCACCTGTCACTGTTACCCATTAGATCAGACCCTAATCTGCCCCTTTGCGGGCACCCATTCACCCGCCTACACGCTCAGATTGCCCTCAGACCCCCCCTTATCAATTCGCCAGGGCATTATTTACATCTGTCCTTCCCTGTAATAACCCACTGATCACCTGTCAATCACCTGTCAATCACCCCCTGTCACTGCCACCCATCAATCACCCCCTGTCACTGCCACCCATCAATCAGCCCCTAACCTGCCCCTTGCGGGCAAACTCATCACCCACCCACACCAATAGATCGCCCGCAGATCCGACATCAGATCACCACCCAAGCGCAGTGTTTCCATCTATTCTCTCCTCTAAACACCCACTAATTACCCATCAATCACCCATCAATCACCCCCTATCACCACCTGTCACTGTTACCCATCAGATCAGACCCTAATCTGCCCCTTGCGGGCACCCAATCACCCGCCTACACGCTCAGATTGCCCTCAGACCCCCCCTTATCAATTCGCCAGTGCAATATTTACATCTGTTCTCCCCTGTAATAACCCACTGATTACCTGTCAATCACCCATCAATCACCCCCTGTCACTGCCACCCATCAATCACCCCCTGTCATTGCCACCCATCAATCACCCGCTGTCACTGCCACCCATCAATCAGCCCCTAACCTGCCCCTTGCGGGCAATCTGATCACCCACCCACACCAATAGATCGCCCGCAGATCCGACGTCCGATCACCTCCCAAGTGCAGTGTTTACATCTGTTCTCTACCCTAAACACCCACTAATTACCCATCAATCACCCCCTGTCACTGCTACTTATCAGATTAGACCCCTATCTGCCCCTAGGGCACTCAATCACCCGCCCACACCCTCAGAATGCCCTCAGACCCCAGCCCTGATCACCTCGTCAGTGCATTGCTTGCATCTATTCCCCACTCTAATCACACCTTGAGACACCCATCAATCACCTCCTGTCACCCCCTAGCACACCTACCCATCAGATCAGGCCCTAATTTGCCCCGTGTGGGCTCCTGATCACTCGGCCAAACCCTCAGATCCCCCTCAGACCCCCTTCCGATCACCTCCCTAGTGCATTGATTGCATCTATTTTCCCCTCTAACCACCCCCTGAGACACCCATCAATCACCTCCTGTCACCCCCCTAGCACTCCTATCCATCAGATCAGGCCCAATACAACCTGTCATCTAAAAGGCCACCCTCCACAAAATTCGCCCCCTCATAGACCACCTGTCATCAAAATTTGCAGATGCTTATACCCCTGAACAGTCATTTTGAGACATTTGGTTTCCAGACTACTAACGGTTTTGGGCCCGTAAAATGCCAGGGCGGTATAGGAACCCCACAAGTGACCCCATTTTAGAAAAAAAGACACCCCAAGGTATTCTGTTAGGTGTATGACGAGTTCATAGAAGATTTTATTTTTTGTCAAAAGTTAGCGGAAATTGATTTTTATTGTTTTTTTTTCACAAAGTGTCATTTTTCATTAACTTGTGACACAAAATAAAATTTTCTATGAAGTCGCCATACACCTAACGGAATACCTTGGGGTGTCTTCTTTCTAAAATGGGGTCACTTGTGGGGTTCCTATACTGCCCTGGCATTTTAGGGGCCCTAAACCGCGAGGAGTAGTCTAGAAAACAAATGCCTCAATATGACCTGTGAATAGGACGTTGGGCCCCTTAGCGCACCTAGGCTGCAAAAAAGTGTCACACATGTGGTACCGCCGTACTCAGGAAAAGTAGTATAATGTGTTTTGGGGTGTATTTTTACACATACCCATGCTGGGTGGGAGAAATTTCTATGTAAATGGACAATTGTGTGTAAAAAAAAATCAAACAATTGTCATTTGCAGAGATATTTCTCCCACTTAGCATGGGTATGTGTAAAAATACACCCCAAAACGCATTATACTACTTCTCCTGAGTACGGCGGTACCACATGTGTGGCACTTTTTTACACCCTAAGTACGCTAAGGGGCCCAAAGTCCAATGAGTACCTTTAGGATTTCACAGGTCATTTTGCGACATTTGGTTTCAAGACTACTGCTCACGGTTTAGGGCCCCTAAAATGCCAGGGCAGTATAGGAACCCCACAAATGACCCCATTCTAGAAAGAAGACACCCAAAGGTATTCCGTATGGAGTATGGTGATTTCATAGAAGATTTTATTTTTTGTCACAAGTTAGCGGAAAATGACACTTTGTGAAAAAAAACAATTAAAATCAATTTCCGCTAACTTGTGACAAAAAAATAAAAACTTCTATGAACTCACCATACTCCTAACGGAATACCTTGGGGTGTCTTCTTTCTAAAATGGGGTCATTAGTGGGGTTCCTATACTGCCCTGGCATTTTAGGGGCCCTAAACCGTGAGGAGTAGTCTTGAAACAAAAATGACCTGTGAAATCCTAAAGGTACTCATTGGACTTTGGGCCCCTTAGTGCAGTTAGGGTGCAAAAAAGTGCCACACATGTGGTATCGCCGTACTCGGGAGAAGTAGTATAATGTGTTTTGGGGTGTATTTTTACACATACCCACGCTGGGTGGGAGAAATACCTCTGTAAATGACAATCTTTTGATTTTTTTACACACAATTGTCCATTTACAGAGGTATTTCTCCCACCCAGCATGGGTATGTGTAAAAATACACCCCAAAACACATTGTACTACTTCTCCCGAGTACGGCGATACCACATGTGTGGCACTTTTTTGCACCCTAACTGCGCTAAAGGGTCCAAAGTCCAATGAGTACCTTTAGGATTTCACAGGTCATTTTGAGAAATTTCGTTTCAAGACTACTCACGGTTTAGGGCCCCTAAAATGTCAGGGCAGTATAGGAACCCCACAAATGACCCCATTTTAGAAAGAAGACACCCCAATGTATTCCGTTAGTAGTATAGCGAGTTCATAGAAGATTTTATTTTTTTGTCACAAGTTAGCGGAAATTGATTTTAATTGTGTTTTTTCACAAAGTGTCATTTTCCGCTAACTTGTGACAAAAAATAAAATCTTCTATGAATTCACCATACTCCTAACGGAATACCTTGGGGTGTCTTCTTTCTAAAATGGGGTTATTTGTGGGGTTCCTATACTGCCCTGGCATTTTAGGGGCCCTAAACCGTGAGGAGTAGTCTTGAAACGAAATTTCTCAAAATGACCTGTGAAATCCTAAAGGTACTCATTGGACTTTGGGCCCTTTAGTGCAGTTAGGGTGCAAAAAAGTGCCACACATGTGGTATCGCCGTACTCAGGAGAAGTAGTATAATGTGTTTTGGAGTGTATTTTTACACATATCCATGCTGAGTGGGAGAAAGATCTCTGTAAATGGACAATTGTGTGTAAAAAAATTAAAAAATTGTCATTTACAGAGATATTTCTCCCACCCAGCATGGGTATGTGTAAAAATACACCCCAAAACACATTATACTACTTCTCCTGAGTATGGCAATACCACGTGTGTGGCACTTTTTTGCAGCCTAACTGCGCTAAGGGGTCCAAAGTCCAATGAGCACCTTTAGGCTTTACAGGGGTGCTTACAATTTAGCACCCCCCAAAATGTCAGGACAGTAAACACACCCCACAAATGACCCATTTTGGAAAGTAGACCCTTCAAGGTATTCAGAGAGGGGCATGGTGAGTCCGTGGCAGATTTCATTTTTTTTGTCGCAAGTTAGAAGAAATGGAAACTTTTTTTTTTTTGTCACAAAGTGTCATTTTCCGCTTACTTGTGACAAAAAATAATATCTTCTATGAACTCATTATGCCTCTCAGTGAATACTTTGCGATGTCTTCTTTCCAAAATGGGGTCATTTGGGGGGTATTTATACTATCCTGGAATTCTAGCCCCTCATGAAACATGACAGGGGGTCAGAAAAGTCATAGATGCTTGAAAATGGGAAAATTCACTTTTTGCACCATAGTTTGTAAACGCTATAACTTTTACCCAAACCAATAAATATACACTGAATGGGTTTTTTTTAATCCAAAACATGTTTGTCCACATTTTTCGCGCTGCATGTATACAGAAATTTTACTTTATTTGAAAAATGTCAGCACAGAAAGTTAAAAAAATCATTTTTTTTGCCAAAATTCATGTCTTTTTTGATGAATATAATAAAAAGTAAAAATCGCAGGAGCAATCAAATAGCACCAAAAGAAAGCTTTATTAGTGACAAGAAAAGGAGCCAAAATTCATTTAGGTGGTAGGTTGTATGAGCGATCAATAAACCGTGAAAGCTGCAGTGGTCTGAATGGAAAAAAAGTGGCCGGTCCTTAAGGGGTAGAAAGCCCTAGGTCCTCAAGTGGTTAAAGGACCACGATCGTGAAAAACTGTAAAATTTAAAATAATTGTAAACACAAAGTGTATTTCTTCCAGAGTAAAATTAGCCATAAATTATGTTTCTCCTATGTTGCTGTCACTTACCCTGAGAATCCCCCATGAGGTGATATTCTAGTCCAAAACCTGTTGGTTTTGTCAGAGTTTTACTACCTACTGTAAGCGCCAGCAACATAGGAGAAAAGTAATTTATGGCCCATTTTACTCTAGAAGAAACATACTTCTTATGTGTATGTTTTACACATATTTAAATGTTTGTGATTTTTGCAGTAGTAGTCCTTTAAGTATCAAAAAGTTAAATAATTAGTTTTTAACCTATAATTCTGGATGCACTCATCCTAAAACTGCTATAAGAGAACAAATGATGAAACCCACACTGTGTTCCAAATTATTCTGCAAATTATATTTAAGTGTCATAAAGATTAAGATTAAATATTTTGTTTTTCAAGGATGGTATTGTGCCTTATGGCTCTTCTGAACACTGAAATAAAGAAAAAAACTAGTAAAAAAGGGTGTTCCACATTATTAAACTCAGGGAAGGGGGGGGGGGGGGGGTGTCAAGGCACCCAATAGGATGATTAAATTTGTTAATAGCAAATAAGAAGAAAAAGGTGAGGTGGCTTACCTCAATGAAGACACATTTATTAGATTAATATATTTTAATGTACACTGACAATGCCTTATTGAAGTGTTCTGTGTCTTTGTCTTCATTGAGTTAAGCCACCTATTTTTTTTTACTTTTTATTTTAACATTTTATCATTCAACTGGGTGCCCCCCACCGTATTTACACTCACATTGGGGGGAGGGAGGGGGGGTATACCGTTTGGCCTTTTTTGTGATTAAGCCACTGCTAGGACCACCCTGTTTTTCTTGTAGCAAGACAGTGACCTTACCCAGTTTGCCTGGATACCCGAGTGGATTTGGGTTTAAACATCCCCACCTGCCTTCAGTGGTTGGTTGCCCCTCTGCAACCTTCCCTTGTGAGTATACCACCTACCATTTATTTTCCACATCCTACTTGGCATACTATACCACAATCAGAATAATTTTTTTCGCCAAGTACAAACGGGGTTGTACCGGGAATTGGTTTTGGCTCATACAGGTTCTGGAAGGATAGGGGGGATAATGTCTGAAAGCCAAGAATCGGGGCTGCCATACTACGTTGCCACCAGTCGGTCTTGGCAATCATCTGTAATACCTAAGGAGACATATGGGGGGGGAGGATGACCATTGGGGCTCCCATTGTCTCTGTGCTTTGTTGTTTTAGGGTGTGTATTTGATTGGGTGCGCCACAATTGTACATTATTAAGAAGACCACCATTTTAAAGAAATATGGGAAAGAAAAGGGACCCCTATGCTGCCGAAAAGCGTGAAATAGTTGAATTAACTGGTCTCCTGTGATATTGACACATATGTAGCCTAGAAAAACAAAAACAAACAAAAAATACACATGGAATTAGGGCTGGCTACCCCTCCTCTTGTCCTAAATGTTCTGCAGTTTCAGCAGACTTCTGGCACATGATGTGGAGCTGCACTTACATTAAGAACTACTGGAGACAGGTTACCCGTTTATTGTCAGACGTCATGGGACAACCGCATTTAATATGTCCTAAGCTGTGTTTGCTAGGAATTCTACCCGAAAACCAATATTCTAAATTTGAAGGTATTTTACTAAGGGAGTCCTTCCTATATGCACGAAGGGTCATAACGATGTGTTGGATCTCCCCCTCTGTTCCTACAATAGCCGTGTGGTTGAGGCAAGTGAATACAATACTTTCCTTTGCTAAACTTTTATATACCAATAGGGAATGCCCTGAGAAGTTAAATAATGTGGGGGCTAAATCGGTGGCCTCTCCACTTAACGGTTACTACTTAGCATGTCCAGCGGATTAATAGGACAGCAGTTTCTGATTAGGAATCGGTGCTCTCTAATGTCTCTTTGCCTATATTACCGTATATCCTCGAATATAAATCGACCTCGTGTATAAGTCGACTCCAATATTTGACCCTCTTAAGCTGGAATTTTTTATTGACTCAAAGTATTAGTCTACCCAGCAAAGTTAATGGCTGCACTTGGGGCTCAGGAGGGGTTAATGACTGCACTGCATACAGTATTGCAGCCATGAATCCCTCCTGTCCATTGAGTGCAGCCAATAAATCCAGGCCCCCAAGTGCAGCAGTTATTCACTCCCCTTCCTGCAGCCCAGTATTTCCCCCTGCCACTTTCCTTGTTAATTGTTGTGGCCAGGACTTTCAGACCTGTGTTTTCTTGGCATTTCCTTTAGAGTGTCAGTTACCACTGGGTAAATTGCTGCAAATGGAAATGTCACTAATAGTACACACATTACTCAGTGTGCTCAGTGTTGCTCGTGACTCGTGTATAAGTCGCCCCCTATACTTTTATTTAGTGAGTCAGACCCTAATTTCTAGACTTATAGTCGGATATATACAGTACTATGAAATTTAATGCAGAATGGGCTCTGCGTATGACCTTTTAACAACCCCTAATTGGTATATTTTATGGATTCCCATGGCAATGGTAAATGATCAGTGGGTAAAAGCTGGGCACTGTTTATATGGTTTGCTACTGAGACCTATCACAATTTTTTACTCATTTTACAGTTTAAGTTTAGTTTGCCTATTGGCTGTTGCAATAATGTGGTTCTAACATTATCCTTTGTTGTTATTCGCTATAGGACTGTTTCAGTATGTTCAATGGACTTAATAAGCAGATTTTGCTAATTTGAAGACATACCGTATTTTTCGGACCATAAGACGCACCTGACCATAAGACGCACATACTTTTTAGGGAGGAAAACTGAGAAAAAAAAGATTTTGAACCAAAAAGTGTACTGAAATACTTTGTCAACAATGAAAAGTTAACAGTCAACATATGCTCCCATATTCCATCAGGTGCTCTCATAACCCCCCATATTCCATCAGGTGCTCTCATAACCCCCCATATTCCATCAGGTGCTCTCATAACCCCCCATATTCCATCAGGTGCTCTCATAACCCCCCATATTCCATCAGGTGCTCTCGTATCCCCCATATTCCATCAGGTGCTCTCATCCCCTCCCATATTCCGTTACGTGATCCCCCATTTGTCATCTGGTGTTCTCATACCCCACCCCACTCACACACAAATTTCATATGGTGCTCTCATTATTGCGCCCCCCCCCCTCCCAATCAGGAAACAGTTGCGTGGAAACTAGTGTATTCACACTACCGGTAAACACCATGTTACCGATATTTATTGGGGGGCAAGCACTCAGGGGGCAAGGACAGTGTCCAAAACACAGTGCCCTTACATCATGTAGAGACATTCTTCTATCCAGCAATAACATATACTGTCACACAGTGTAAAACACTCTCCAGCCTCTTCTCTCACCAGGTTAAAGCTGTCAACAAGGTGTTAACACTATGATGGGTGGATACTCTCTGTGCATGATTTATGGGTATCCACGCATCATAGTGGTAACACTGAACCTTGCTGACAGCTTTTAGCCTGGTGAGAGAAGAGGCTGGAAAGTGTTTTACACTGTGTGACAGTACGTTATTGCTGGATAGCAGAATGTCTCAACGTGATGTTTTTGGAACACTGTCCTTGCCCCCTGAGTGCTTTTAACATAGTAATAGAAGAGGCTGCGTGACATTGATAGTACTTCTTACAGTGTATGATCATGTGTACAGTAATCGGGCTCATTACAGCAGCATACTATACCTGCGATAAAAGCTACTGCTGCTGCCCGTGCACGAACACTGGTGCTGAGTGATGTAGGGGTGGGCGGAGACCTACATCTGCCCATCACGCTAGCAGGGCATCCAGCGGAGGGCGGAGTTTCAGCAAGGCGTGTACTGGTGGGCGGAGACCTAAATCTGCCCATCACACTAGCTGGGCATCGAGCGGAGGGCGGAGTTTCAGCGCGGAAGGGCATGGATCTTCTTAACTTCTGCCGCCAATCAGGAGATCCCTCTCCAGCGCGAAGCACGGAGGTCCGAACATGCTGGTGTTACACGTGGCAGTGGGAACACTGATGAAAGTGGCCGAGGCAGACGCAGACCGAGGATCAGCTAAGGATTGCCGCATGGGACTACAGCTGGGCTGACGTTCAATCGGAGGCATGCCTGCGGGGGGACACACACTTGTTGATTGGCGGCGGAGGCACACCGAGGACTAGGGGCGATTGCCACATGGGAACATACGCAGCTGGGCTGAGCGGACATTTCACCAAGGGGACACAGACATGTTGATTGGCAGCGGTGACACACAGAGGAGCCGGTAAGATTGCCACATCTTGATTTGTTATTGACAGTGATTTGATCACGGGCACATAGACATGCCTGTAGGGGGAAACAAGACAAACCTTTTGGCGGCGGAGACAGAGAGGCGCAGGGGGGGGTTACTGCTGATAGAGGCGGGCTGAGCTCAGCTAGGAATACAAACAATGTAACAGTGGCTGCAGCGGAGAACAGAGAGACCGCGCAGACCCGATCTAGTAAGAAACATTTTTTTTTTTAGCATGTGTGCAGGCTACATTCGGACCATAAGACGCAGGGACTTTTTGTCCCCACTTTTGGGGGAGAAAAAGTGCGTCTTATGGTCCGAAAAATACGGTAACTAAATTCACTGTTATGATATGGTACTATGTGTCTCAGTATTTTGTAATCCACCCTCTTTTGATATGTTTGTCTAACAATATACTCTTTTAGATATGATAATAAAAGTGTTTAAAAAAATTCACAAAACGCCAACACAAAATTATTACTTTTTTGTGACATATGTTAGGATGATAAGGCTAAAGATGGTGGTTATCTGTAACTTAAGTATCATGTCTCGGTACATGATAAAAAAAAAAAAAAATACTTACTTTCCTTTTTTCTTTGCTTTTTGCTTTGCAGGCCTGCCCCTTTGCAGTTTTACTAGTAGTTCTTGGGGAACCTCAGCTTCAGTGTTTTCAGCTTTTGGAACCTTCAAAGTGTGAATTAGATATAAATCTGTTAATAAGTAATAAAAATGACAAAATCTGCTGATGTTCAAACATACACAGATTTTCTAAACTTTTAAGGTCTCAACAATAAAAAGAAAAAATTACTACAGCTTACATACTGAACAACAAACCTGTTCTTTCTCAGAAACCATGTTTGGAGTAGTTCTTCGTGTCCTCACCGATGGTGGAGAGAAAACGTATTGTGAAGAAACTGCAGACTGTATGGCCTCTGGAGAATGATCCACTTTTATAGCTAAACAAAAAACATAGACGTATAAAATTTCCTGAATCATCAGGAGACACACACACACATCTTCAATTTATCTTCAAAACATTCAATATGTAGCTAGATCTATAAATATTTCTCTTTTTTTACTTCAATACAAGTCGTATGTTTTATTTTGCAAACAGGAGAAAGCAAAAGCATAGCATATATCAATCAAGGCAGACGTAGGTATAGCATATAAGGTATTCCAGTTCACAAACCAATACACACATGCATTCCCCCCCCCCCCCCCCCCCAAAAAAAAAGGGCATCCTGCTTGAACCATCAGCAAAGTAGACAAAGTAGAAGAAATATAGAACAATAAAAAACAGCAATGTGTAAAACTATACCTTAGATTTCTTACACCTTCATCAAACCCCATCCAACCCACGTCAACCCTTCCTCTGTGGAACTCCAGAAAGATAGCAAAATTTATGACTAATCTAGCAGCTATCAAAAATTAGTAATCTAGAGGTTTTTGTAAAGTAAATCTGGTAGGTTTGCAATGCTCTGTTTTTGATACTAAGGGCCCTTTCACAAGGGTAGCTGACAATCAGTCAATTCACTGTCAGCTGCTATACTGTAGCAGCTGGGCGCTTGTTAGAGCTCTGTACCAGGGCTGTACAGGTGCCCCCGAATGGAGTAAGATCCAAGTGCGGCCACAGCTGCGCTCAGACTCGACATGTTGCAGTCCTATGCCGCCCAGTAACACAATGGCGTGTCAACACTTGACACAAACAAGAAGAATAGAAGATGCTGGCACTGCTATAAATCACTGCTTTAACCCTCCTGGCGTTCAATTTGTGCTGGATTTCTGTGCAAAAAGTGTTTCAATTAATTTTCATAACCATTTTTCCTGTAACTTACCAAAATGTGTTAAGCAAGAGTCTAGTATACATTCTGAGTATAATAAAAGTGTCAAACACAAGATCATGTCAAAAAATTAAATTTATCACAAACAGAAATATATTTTCAAATATAAATGCAGAAGTAAATCTATGCAGGCAGAAAAAAATACTGTATAGGGTTTACCCCTAAAACACCTCCCTTGTGTGGTACACCTTGAAACAAGGGATCACACAAAGTGCCACATCACAATCTGGGCAATAAAACCCTGTCTCTTTATGGATTTTTTTTCCCATCAGGGCTTTTTTTGGAGCAACACAGCGCAAACCCTCTTGTGGGTTGTTCCTTGTGTTTGCTGGCAGATACTCTGCAAAGTGACGTCCAGTAAGTCGTGTCGGATTCACGACATAGGACACTCAACGTCCCTCTCTACCTGCCTCCACAAGCACTGAGGGATGCTTCACAAATATGGCTTCACTAATTTTCCACATAAAGTCATGGTGCAGTACAGGCCTGTCACTGCGTTTTTTGTACAAAACATATGCATTCCAGAGGCATTGTTCAAGTAAATGACGGAAAATCTTTTTGTAGTACTTCTGCTGCCGTTTCCAGACAGCCAGATAAAATGTCATGGCCTGAACAGCCCTGTCCATACCTTCCATTGTGTTGTTGTAGTCCAAAACTACCTGGGGCTTCTCCATCTCCTTGCCACCTCTGGTAGGGGTGTGAACTGTGGCAGCGTTGTGCAATGTGCTGAGGAGGCAAACGTCTCTTTTATCATGCCACCGCAGAGCCATGATTTCCCCCCTCTGCCAGGCTACAACATCTCCTTTCTTCAACTTTTTGGCAGAAAAGGCTGGTGGCATTTGGTGCCGGTTAGGTCTCATGGTGCCGTAAGCATCTGTTTTGTGTATGATCAGATGCTTGTACAGCTTGGGGGAGGTATAAAAGTTGTCAGTGGTCAGACAATAACCCTGATCCAGCAACGGCTTGACGAGAGTGAGCACTGATGAGGTTGCCAACCCATACTCACTGTACTGCAGACCAAACTTTATAGCTTTGCCAGTGTACACTACGGAATTCCAGATGTAACCAGACTGAGACTCACAGAGCATAAAATACTTTATTCCAAAGCGGGCCCTTTTCGATGCGATGAACTGCACACAGCTGAGTCCACCTTTGTAGGCCATGAGACACTCATTGACCGTGATGTCTCTTTCTGGCATGTAGGAATTCTGGAAATTAGAAACGATTAGCTGGTAGATGTCCCAGATCTTCTTCAGCTTGGGAGTGGGATGGGTGGCTTCATCAAAGTTCTCGTTGTTTGCGAAGTTCAGGCACTTCATGATGAAGGAGAAACTATATTCTGGCATCACCGAACCAAAGAAAGGTGTGGCAGGGATTCGGTTTGTGGACCAGTACCACTTCTGCAGCGGCTTCGCCACCACTGCCTGGCCCGGGAACAGCCATATGTCATCGCTGGTGACAGGTTCCCACTTCCTGCTCCTGGAGAACCTGCTTTGAGGAGCACACTGCTGCTGTGCTGCATAGTGGTTGGTCTTCTCCACAATCATCTGGATGACATCCTTGTTCAGGAAGAGTTCCAGGTAAGCCAGCAGGCTGTGGTCACATTCACACTTCTGCCCAGGTACCCCAATGAAAGGGAACCTAGGGGGCGGAGGCTGCGTCACACAGTCCAGCTCACACCAAGTGCGCGCACCACATACCAACCTCTCGCTATCACTGCCGCTGTTGGTCTCGGATTCTGATGAGAGATCTCCTGGGCAGTGCTGCTCGGATACCGTTTTTCAAAATCCGGATCCGATTCGGATCCGGATACCCCTCTATCTGATCCGGATCGGATATCCGGATCAAAAAAAATTAAATCCGAATCCGGGTCGGATATCCGACCGGATTCGGATATCCGGATGGAAAACCGGAAGTGGCTTTTAAATTGTTTTAAAAACGTTTTTTAGGGTATATGAGGCAAGTAGCACCCTTATTTTGTAAAGGGAAACACTAATTGATGATGTGGGGACTTAAAGTGAATGGGAACCGCATTTAAAAGAAATGAGATAGATACTTACCCAAGGAGAGGGAAGGCTCTGGGTCCTATAGAGCCTTCCAGCTCCTCTCCTGGTCCCGTCGTTCCGGTGCTGGCTCACCCAGTAGCAGTATTTGACTGAATTAGTCAAATACTACTTTACCCGGCCGAAGGAGGCTTCAGAAGTCTTCAGGGAGCCTGAGTGCTCCTGAAGAAGGGTGGCCCTGTACTGCACCTGCACAAGCATGCTCTCTTGCACGCTCACTCCTGTGCAGTATGGAGCTGCACGTCTTTGGGAGGATACGGCTCCCGAAGGCTTCCAAATTCCCTTTCGGCAGGGGATTGAAACGGGGGGAGTCAGCACAGGATAGAGATCACCGAGAGAGGAGACGGAAGGCTCTATACAACCCAGAGCCTTCCCTCTCCTTAGGTAAGTATTTGCTTCATTTTTTTAAAAATGCGGTTCCCGTTCACTTTAAAATCCCTCCGCCCCCCAAAAAAATGGATGTCAATTAACATCAGGACTACTAGGTTCCAGGAAGCGGTCGTACTGCCACAGTTGGGGCCTCCCCACAACTGGGACAGCACAGACACCTCCAAAAAACTTACACAGCAATTGTGTTTAGATAGTTCACCATAGCACTTAGGTACCACGTCACAGTAAAAAATTAGGAGAGGTTCCAGGAAGCGGTCGTACTGCCGCAGTTGGGGCTTCCCCACAACTGGGATAGCACAGATGCCTTCAAAAAAATTACACAGCAATTGTGTTTAGATAGTTCACCATGGCACTTAGGTACCACGCCACAGTAAAAAATTAGGAGAGGTTCCAGGAAGCGGTCGTACTGCCGCAGTTGGGGCCTCCCCACAACTCGGACAGCACAGACACCTCCAAAACAATTACACCGCTATTGTGTTTACATAGTTGACCATGGCACTTAGTGTGTTGGTACCACGGCTGTGAAAAAAATTAGAACCTGGCTTAATCAAGATGGAGTCAGGAGGTTGTGGTGGTAAAGCAGGCATAGTGATTCCCACTCAGCCACTTCATTTCCCCCTCTTGCCAACAACAGAGGCCAGGAACTCAACAACCGTCCAAGTCTGGTTCATTTTTTAAAAAGTCAGTCTGTCCACAGACTGGCTGGACAGACAAGAGCGCTTCTCAGTGACCACGCCACCGGCCGCACTGAAGCACCTTTCTGACATCACGCTGGAAGACGGGCAGGACAGCACTTCCAGGGCGTATTGCGCAAGCTTGCTCCAGATATACAGGTGCTTGACCCAGTACTCCAAGGGGTCCACAGGGGTGTCAGTGTCAAGCCCGCTGTAGGACCCCATATAGTCGGCCACCATCCGGGTCAGGTGCTGGTTCTGGCTTTGAGAGCCGGATGCTGCTGCAGGCACCTACTCTGTAGGTAGCGGTACTGGCGTGGCGTAGAGCGCCTTTGTCAGAGACAGCAGGTTTGTTGGGCGCCTGCTGCTGCTGTTGCTGGTCCGCTGCAAGTCCCTGATTCGGCGCACAGGGTTTCCTCCTACAGGCAGGAACCGAGCCAGCTTCCCCTTCAGCCGTGGGTCCAGCATCAGGGTGATCCAGATGTCCTCCCGAGCACGCATCTGCTTCACCCTTGGGTCTTTGCGTAGGCACTGCAGCATTTGTGCTGCCATGGGGAAGAGGGCTGCCATCTCTGCTGACCCATCATCTTCTGCACCGCAGACAGTGCTGTCCTCCTCCTCTGATTCCGGAGCCTCATCGTGCTCTCTCCACCCCCGCACTACTGCAGCTCCACTCCGCTGTGCCCCCTCCTCTTCAAGGTCAGGGACCTCCAACTCCTCTAAGTCCTCCTCCTGCTGCACAGAGGTGGACTGCGAAGGTTGCTGCTGCTGCTCCTGCTGAATCAAGGCTTCCCCTCCCACTTGTAGCAGAGCATCGAGGGCCTTTTACAGCATGCACACCATGGTCACCCACTCACAGAGTGACGCATGGTCCATGTTGGTGGCCTCCAGGAAGGGTGCCAGCACCAAGTACACCAGCTGCATTTTCCCCCAATCAGCACTGAGGATGATGTCCGGGAGGTGGGTGGTTCCGGTCCCCGACAAGTTGGCATCCATGGTGGCTTTGGCCAGGTAGAGGTTGACAGCCCGCCTCTGTTCAACCAGACGTTCCAACATTGCCAGGGTGGAATTCCAGCATGTTGAAACGTCTATAATGAGCCGGTGCCGTAGGCGGTTCAGCTCCAGCTGCACGGCTTCTAGGGACGCTGTGGCACCACCTCAGCGGCGAAAATGACCCACGGTTTTCCTTGCCGCTCCCAAAAGAGTGTCCACCCCCTGGTAGGTGTGCAGGAATTTCTGCACAACCAGTTTTAGGACGTGGGCCTGACAGGGGATGTGGGTGAGGTTTCCCCGCTGGATGGCGGCAACCAAGTTTGCCCCATTGTCGGCCACCACCTCTCCGACTGTGAGGCCTCTGGGGGGTCAGCCAACTCCTCTCTTGCTCTCGGAGCTTGGCCAGGACGTGGTCTGCCGTAAGCTTGTTCTTCCCCACCGTGACCATCTGCCGCAGCGCTTGGCAGTGGCGGGCCTTCACGCAGCTGCTGAGGAGGTGGTGTTTGGCGGTGGATGGAACCAGATCAGAGCTGGAACCTGCTGCACTTCCCCTGACCCTGCTGCGGGGTGGCACCACCCACTGGGGTGATAATGCTGCTGTCCCCTCCTCACCCCTTTCCACCAAACTGACCCAGTGCGTGGTGAAAGAGAGGTATCGGCCTGTCCCAAACTGGCTTGACCATGAGTCCATGGTCACATGGACGCGCGCACCCACCGCATGATCTAGCCCATGCTCCACGTTGGCCTTCAGAAAGCGGTGCAGTGCTGGGAAGGCCTTGCGTGCAAAATAGTGCCGGCTGGGGATTGGCCAATCCGGCGCTGCGCATTGCAGGAGCGCACGCATCTGGCTCCCCTCCTGCAGAAATGAGTACGGGAGGAGCTGGGAGGACATGGACCATGTAAGCAAGCCGTTCAGCTGGCATATGCGACGGCTGCCAGGAGACTGAGCCCTGCCACAAACTTGTCACTCAGCAGGGTCTAGTGGTGGCGGCGTTTTAAGCTTGCACGGGAAGCCAAGGAGGGAGCAGAGGAGACCACTGAGGAGGACTGGCTGAACAGGCCTCAGTGTCAGCAGAAGTGGCAAAAGGTGGTTATGGTGCTCTGACCCCTGCAAGGGCCAGCGCCAGCTTCCTTCAGCCTCTTGAATTCCTCATGCTCAGGTTTGTGCTTTCTAAAGTATATCAAAATCCGCCTTTATTCAATAAATATCCACATCAATCCCCCATAAATACAGCAATTATCAAAAATACTGCCCCAAATCAATTAAAAACAACAATTGCGGAGCATTTGCAACTGTATGCCTGTGTGACAAAATATGGTGCACCTATAAATATGCTGTAAACTTATCCTGGCCAGGAAATACATCAAAACAGCATTACATGCATCCGCGCTTGCATACTCCTCACATACTTGTGCCACATGTGATGCAACGTTGGGGGGCCCCCTAAAGATTAATGCAGAAGCGTGGAAGCACTACAGCCAAGCCAGATTCAGTCCCATCAGCTTAATGCACCTGTTCAACTGCTGCTGCACATAAAGAAGCAGTGGGAAAATGCAGAAGCGTGGAAGCACTAGAGCCAAGCCAAGTAAAGTTCCATCAGCTTTATACAACAATTCATCTGCTGCTGCGTATAAGAAAGCAGTAGTGAACGATCTCACCCGTCCTGCTGCATCACTGTTCATTGAGGTAGGTTCCTGGATTAGGGTACTGAGACCATTCTGCACCTGCTTAACGTGTGCTGGGACCGGACACCAATCCCCTCGTGTCACCGCACACCGGCAAGTCAGGAACGCCAGCCCCGGGGTCCGTGGGCAACGTGTGTGGGGAAGAGCTGCGTCACACGCACCAGTGTTAGCTCCGCCCACCGACGCGTTTCACACCCTCATTGGCTCTAGTGCTTCCATGCTTCTGCATTATCCCACTGCTTCTTTATGTGCAGCAGCAGTTGAACAGGTGCATTAAGCTGATGGGACTGAATCTGGCTTGGCTGTAGTGCTTCCACGCTTCTGCATTAATCTTTAGGGGGCCCCCCAACGTTGCATCACATGTGGCACAAGTATGTGAGGAGTGAGCAAGCGCGGATGCTGTTTTGTAATGCTGTTTTGATGTATTTCCTGGCCAGGATAAGTTTACAGCATATTTATAGGTGCACCATATTTTGTCACACAGGCATACAGTTGCAAATGCTCCACAATTGTTGTTTTTAATTGATTTGGGGCAGTATTTTTGATAATTGCTGTATTTATGGGGGATTGATGTGGATATTTATTGAATAAAGGCGGATTTTGATATACTTTAGAAGGCTTGCATGACCTCAATTTTGTCTGTTTAATGATTTGCATATACCCGGGGTTAAGCCCTCCCCCAGATAGTTTGATTGGGGTGTAGGAACCATAATACTATCCACTACAGTAGCTATGTTCTTGCTTAATAATTACTCAGGTTTGTGCTTATTGGACAGATGGTTTATGAAGCTGAAGGTGCCATAAGTGGAGGGGTGAGACCCTCTGCCCAGCTTCACATGGCATAATTTGCAAGTTACAAACTTGCTATCCAGTGAGGGCAGATGGAAAAACTGCCATATTGGGGATTGCAGTTTGCCCTTACGTGGCTCAGAATGGGATGCTGATGTGGATTTTCTCCCGGTGGTGGTTGGGGCCTGGGGTTGAGTGGTGCGGCTGGTGGTAGTAGTGCCACTGGCAGATGGAGCAGCAGCCTGTGGGTCACGCATTCCATGCCCACTGCTGCTCCTGCCAATCCCTGCAATGTTGATCCTGCGTGCCAGACCCACTCACTCCTCTTCCTCAGAGCTGACATGCCCCTCCGGTCGCTGGTAGTCCGGGTCCTTCACCTCATCATCAAACTCCCCCTCGTCAAACAACTGCTGGGATGATGAGCCCGCCTCAAACTCCTCTTCTGCTGACACATCATGGACGGGCTCCCCCCCAACAATTACTGTCAGCATCTCAGACTCTTCCGCAAAGCCAATTTTGCTAAGAACGATTTCTATTGGGCTGGTGGTGGCCTCACTGGCCTGCTCATCGTCATCCACCATCAGCTGCATCACAGGCGCGGCGTCTTTCTCCTCCAATTTGCGCCGCTGACCCTGCTTGAAAATTGACGCAACACGCTGCTACGTCTCTGCAGCGTAACTCACTCTAACAGCTGGACTGCCAGTGGGCAGCGGCGAAATGACTGATGCGACAGAACTGCTGCCGGAGGCCGCAATGTTGCTCCCTCTCCTAGTGGCCTTGCTGCCCCTCCCCCGGCTGCCAGTGCCAGACATAGTACCAGATACAGATATGTGATGTCACAGTCAGATGATGTGTGGGGTACTTGTACTTTATTATTGGCGGCGGGCTTGGACTGTGAATCAGCACGGGCACGAAGTGACAGACAGGAGCAAAAACACAGGAGCAAAAACACACTGACACTGCTCAGTCAGCAGCACAGCAGCTGCAGCACTGCAATAATCAGTAGTAGCAGGCTAGCAGCTAACACAGTAGTAGTACTACTCTCACTCTCTAACAACTAATAGCACTGCAACTACACAATATAACAGCACAGTAACTGGCGAACTATTAAGGCTAATAGCAGGCCAACCAGCAGCAGGGAGCCTGGGCTGTGTGCACACACAGCACACACAGACAAAGACACAGGACCTAGCAGGCACAGGCAGCTGCTGCAGCTGAAAGACTGACTGACAAGACTGACTGACACTAACAAATTACAGACTAGCTAACTACAACACAGTAAAACAATTGTATAGAGAAGGTGTTTAAGTGTTAAAACGCTGGGTTTATCACTCAGGTGATGCACTTGCTTCAGCCAAACACACTGGACAATGTATCTCAGTAGTAGTCACAAAGCAAGGATGAGATTCTCATCATGGCCCCCTTCTTATAAACTGGAGGGACTGGCCAAGGTTCCCCTCTGTGATTGGTTGCTTGGGCTTAGGCTGGGAGCACTCTGATTGGCTGAATGACGTCATGGACGTCATCTCCATGGTAACAGTACCCGGATCCGGATATCCGCAGATATCCGGGCATGCGACCAACTATCCGCAGATAGCTATCCGGATTTTGGCACAGGTATCCGGAATCCAGATCCGATCGGATAGGCGTAAAAAGTTCGGATAACCGGGTCTACCCGGATATCCGGAATCCTGATGAGCAGCACTGCTCCTGGGACATCGCTGTCTGTCAGATACTCCATATCACTGTTGTTGTCGCTGTCTTCAAAGATGTCCAGCAGCCTTTGGTCAGAGAGATGCCTCCTTGAGCTCGAGGCCATGACCATAAGCAGGATACGGGTCAACCAAGGAACAAAGGTCAAAGCCAAAAAAAAAAAAAAACTGCAGCAAAGATAACCAGAAATTACAGCAACTCTGACTAAATCTAAGGCAGAAAGCAGCAAATAAGCAATCAAAGCACAGAAATCACAGTAGCTGAGCTGTAAACAACTAGCACTGGACTCTGGGACTCTGAAAAGGGAAAGAAAAATAACTGCCAAGCCTTTTTATATTGTACTGGATTTAATACAGGTGTTTGTATTGAATCTAATACAAACACCTTTGAAATACACTGCAGTGATTGGTTGTGTGTGACTCTGTGTAATGATGTAATTCATGTGCCGGTCAGTAGGGGGCGCATGATATACGTCATTACACTTTCCCTGTACAGTGCCATCTTGCCTTCCAGAGTGTGCAGCGGGGAGAGGGGGACATAGAGAGCCGGCAGCAGTGGCAGAGGTGCCCCCGATCGCGCTGGGGAGGACTGCACATCATCCATCTTGCCTCCCAGCATGTGCAGCAATAAGAGGGAGACACAGATAATAATCTGAACATTAGATAGCTAGCAGCAGCAGCAGGAGCTCACGGAGGCACCGCAATCGCGCTGGGGAGTGATGCACATCACACATTTTGCCGGCCAGCATGTACAGCAAGGAGAGGAGGACCCAGAGAGCCGGCAGCAGCGGCGGGATCTCACTGAGGTGCCCACGATCGCACTGGAGAGTGTTTAAACTGCATGATGAGTGGAGCTCATCCATACCGTTCCCAGCATGTTTTGTATGGACGAGCTACGCTCATCCATACCGCTCACAGGGTTAATATAAGTCTCTTTGGTAGAATCGTACATGGAACATGTGCATCGTCCATAACAATTGAAGTCCATGCTAGTGCACGTGTGAGCTGCCAACAAGTGTCACATAGTAACAGTTATTTGGGTTGAAAAAAATACATCCATCCCTCTATCAAGTTCCACCAGAAAATAAGGTACAATACTGGTATGGCAATTAGATAAAATCCCTGGATCAACACCACCTAGTAATTACCAACATTACTAAGTAATTATAGCCATGGATTTCTATTAATGCAAGGAAAGCAGATATAGAATTTGCCATAACTACTTCATGTGGTAACACATTCTAGATTTTAATCACTCTTACTGTAAAAAAACCCTTTTGTAAATAAATGGCTAAAACTTTTTTCCTCCATGCACAAATCATGTCCTTAGTACGAGCCTAGGGACAAAAAAACTAATCTGTCAAACTTCTATAGATATTTTAATATTGACCTCTGATGTATTTATACATGTTAATTAGATCTCTTTGAAGGCATCTTTTTGCCAGACTAGAGGGAAGGCTTTGGGTCCTATAGAGCCTTCCCATTCCTCCTATGGTCCTGTGATCCAACGGCTCACTTCTGCCGCTGTGAGGCTTCGGTAATCTTCGGGGGCTTAAATGCTCCCAAAGACGCGTCGTTCCTTACTGCGCATGTGCAAGCATGCATTCATGCGTAGTACAGAGTGGCCCGTCTTCTGTAGCACTTGGGATCCTGAAGATTGCAGAAGCCTCTTGCAGCGGCGGAAGTGAGCAGTCTCTGACCCGTCGGAGACTGCTAATGGAGATCAAGCAGTGGAACGCGGGGACTGTAAGAGGAACGAGAAGGCTCTATAGAACCCAGAGCCTTCCCTCTCCTTAGGTGAGTAAGAATAAAACTGTTGTCATCAAGGATTCACCAGTCCATCCCCTGATGAAGGCAACAGCCGAAATTTAGATTGGGAATCATATTAACCTTGGTGTGCTATTAAACAAGAAGCTTTCCAGTAAGTGTACATGTGTATTGCGCAGTCTTTCAACTGTAGGCGCAGTCTGCACTATTGGTTCTTGTATTTTCTCGCCCCTGCGTCCAGGAAGCTTTAGCTGATGGCCCTTGAAAAGCAGCGTGGAGGGACTGGCATCATATCCGGTTGCCGGGTTTGGAACTAACAGATGGCAGCAAACTCTTTAGGTGCGTGGTCTTTTCCACCCTGATCCAGACTTATCCAGGCTCCTCACTGAGTATTCCTGCTGGCCGTGAGTAAACTGTTCACATTACTTACCATATGGATATCATGGCAGCAGGTATTGTGACTATTGTTTAGTTGTGAGCATGCAGGATCTTTAGTTTTATTTAGCGCTGGGCTCTTCCATCACTATTGACTCTCCATTAATACAGGGCATTAGGACTGGCTTTGAAAAGCCCTGAGCAGCTTGTCTTAAACGTGCGCCACCTCCTACATTTTGTGTATTAGGTGAGTATCGGTTTCTTTCTTTTTTTTTTTTTTTTAATAAACTTCGCTTCAGACTCCCTTTAATGCATCCCAAAATGTTATTTGCTTTAGCTGCAGCGGCTTGACATTGAATACAATGACTTAACGTGTTGCTGACGAGTACTCCTAAGTACTTTTACAAGTTTGATGTCCCTATCTGTATCCTGTTTATTTTGTATGGTGCTAGAACACTGGTACGAGCAAAATGCATTCAACATTGAATTTCATTTGCCATTTATGTGCCCACATAGCCATCCTATCCAGATTTTTCTGCAATATGTTACTATCTTCCCGTTACGATCTTGATAACTCTGCACAAATTTTACATCATTTGCAAAAATAGGAACATTGCTTTCTACTTCATCTACTAGGTCCTTAATAAATAAATTGGGCACAGTACTGAACCCTGTTGGACTCGACTGCTAACAGTCACACTATAGAGTATTGAATATGATCCATTGACCACAACTCATTCTGTCCATTAGCCAGTTCCCTGTCCATGCACGCAGACTCTTCCCCAACCCTTGCATCCTCAACTTTTGCACCAGACTGTTGTGGAGAACAGTATTGAAGGCCTTTATAAAGTCCAAGTATATCACATCTACAGCATTCCCAATATCCACACTAGCATTCACCACCTCATAAAAGCTGAGCATATTAGTCAAACAAGACCTGCCCCTAGTAAACCCATGCTGATGTTGAGAAATAAGATCATTCTGTGCTATTAAGTCTCACATCACAAACGGGGGGTCTTAGGGTTAGGCAGCAATAGGTTGGGTCTTAGGGTTTGGCACCAACAGGGGAGGGTTCTGTGTGAGAGTAGGGAGAAGTTAGGTCATAGTAATCACAAGGGAGTAGTCTTAGGGTTAGGCTCCACCAGGGGGGTCTTAGGGCTAGGCACCAACAGGGGGGTCTTAGGGTTGGGCACCACTAAGAAAGTCTTAGGACTAGGCACCACCAGGGGATGTGCCTTAGGGTTTGACACCATGGGGGGGGGGGGTAGGTTTAAGCACTACCAGGGGAGTCTGAGGGTTAGGCACCACCAGGAGGGTCTTAGGGTTAAGCACCACAGGGGGAGGAGGGTGTTAGGTAGGGTTAGGCAACCAAATTTGGCATCTCGTCTAAACACCTCAAGTTTATATCTGTTCCCTTCCCGGGAATGAACCCCGATTGATCGGGATGAATAATTTAGTCAGTAATAGTATTTAATATAAGTGAAAGAATCTTGGCCAGAATTTTACAGTCTTGATTTAACAAGTAAATTGGGCAATACGATTTGCAGAGTGCTAGATCTTTACCTTTTTTAGGAAGAACCGTATTTAGCGCTTCCTGCATAGAGTGCGGGAGATTACCAGTGTCTAGCATGTGTTTAAACATGCCGAGAAGGTGTGGGGTAAGTAATTTTTTATACTGTTTATAGAAAGCCGCAGAAAGGCCATCTGTCCCTGGAGACTTGGAGTTAGGTAAGTCTTATCACCTCTCACACCTCCTCCTCGGTGATATCTGCCTCAAGGAATCTCTGTCATCTGCAGATATCACCGGGAAGTTTAAGGTGTGTAGGAAAACTCTAATTCGCACTAGGGAACTCGACGAGGGTGAGGAATATAAATCTTTATAATACAGTATATCATAAATGTGTTATTTATAGCACTGGCATTGTATAATAGGGCACCTGATAGGCTCTGGATAGAGCCTACACAGCCTATGTGGTAACTAGGGCGCTCTTCTCCAATTAGGTAAGCAAGCAGTCTGTTGTATCTAAAAAAACAAACAAAAAAAAAACATTAACCCTTTGCACACTCGCATGCAAATGTTCAAACAACTGCATTCACAGATTCACTCTTTCAGGCACCACTGTTATCACTACAGTTAAGTTAAAAGCCGGGGCCTTAGTTCACAAAGGAATGCATTCTCTTGCTTAGTCACCTACACTGCGCAGAAGTACCCAGGTAAACGTAGGTATACTAACTGGCCCTGTAACATGCATAGTGCAGACATGCAAACATTCATTGCATCAAACCTATCAAGGGATTAGGAGCACACATCCTGACGTCCTCTGCTGGGACAGATAGCGCATGATACCAATCGCACAAGGGAGCTAACAATGTATCCATGCGCACCATGCACATACACCGGAATAAGCTGTGTGCATGCTGACCAAAAACACAGATGGGAAGGAGGGAGTGCACTGGATTAAAACCCTATCCACAAGGGTTTTTATTTTGTCTGTCAAGGCATCATATGAGGACTTAGATTTATGAGTGACATAATGACTTTCGGCATCTGCAGCAGCCTTTTCAGACTTGGTTAGACAGATTCTAGCTTGGATCCTGGCTTCAGAAATGATTTTAATAAATTGTCCCCTTGCCACCGCCTTGAAGGTGTCCCACAACACAGGAGGAGCCGCTGATTTAACATTTTCTGGCCAAAACCGATGTAATGGTTCCAGAACTCCCAGTTGTACCAAATTATGCGAAAGCCTTCTTTCAGAGTTTCCACATTAGACAAGGTTTATACAGGGCAGCACAAAAGTAAGTTCCATGGGGGCATGATCGGAAATTCCCCTAGGCAACAATCTGACTGCGTCCACTTGTGCAGCTACGCTAGGGTTGGCAAGAGCTAGGTCAATTCTGGAAGAAGAGGCATAGGAGGCAGAATGGCAGGTGTATCCTGGCTGTGCAGGATTTTTGATTTTCCACATCAAAGAGTCCAAAAGATTAAGCCCAATGGTATAAAAGTGGAGAATCCCTAGGGTTTGGTGTTAGCCTGTCTTCCTGTGTGGACATCACCATATTAAAGTCTCCATAGATAATTGTTGCCACTCCTCCAACTGAAAATGTCGTTATCTTATTGATGATAGCAGACAATATTTGGATGTCAGTAAGGGGAGGTATATAGACCCTGGCGATAAATTCTTTGTCATGTATTTCTGCATGAAGAATAACATATCTACCCAAATTGTCAAGGTGTAGATTTAAAAGCTGGAAGGGCAGAGATTTGTGGATAAGGTTAGAAACCCCTTTGGAGTAGGTAGAATAGGTAGAGTTATAGTAATGACCAACCCATGGCTTTTTAAGGGCTAATATTCTGCTGACCTGCAGGTGTGTCTCAGTCAGAATACAAATCCAGGGGTTATAGTGCTTTAAATAATTGAACACTAATGAACGCTTAACTCGTGAGTTAAGACTGTGATATTGAATATAGTAAAACCACAACTTTAAGGAAACCCCGTGGCAACTTGCCACCCATATAATTCCCATTTCCCTCCCTGCTATAAACTAACCTAAATCGGCGTAGCTTGGATTCCCATACAGCAAGAAGATGCTCCGCAAGAGACTACCCACCTATAAAGAGGGGCAGCAAAAGGAAAGGGAAGACCGCGGCCCAATGAAGTTCCGGGTCCATCTTGTGTGGGAGCGGCGGCCAAGAACAGAGGGTCCACTGCCCAGCGATACCCAGTGAGAATTGGGGGTATAAACACAAATCACAGAATACATGGCCGTCGTGGTAATGCATATAGAAGATAAAAACTTATAAATGTTAAGTAAACAATCAACGTGCGAAGAAAGGGGAGGAGGCAGGATGGGGAAGAAGAAATGGGCTTTTTGTGCCCAGTGACAGGGTCCACGCCATGAGCCGAGGTATATAGTCGAAACCCAGTTAATGGGGCTCACAATAGTGAATGGGGATATGAGCACTTTCTCCGTAGAGGTAATCAGCAGGTTCATGTGCAGGCGGTTGAAAGGGAGATGTAGGAAGGTGGTGGATGGGATTTAGATATACACATTAAGAATAGTAGCAGTGAGATAAATGAATCATCATAACAGTATATCATATATATATATATATATATATATATATATATATATATATATATATATATATATATATATATCCCTTACCTTTCGTGTCCCTACCTCTCCCTCTAGATTGTAAGCCTTTGGGCAAGGTCCTCCTTTTGTGTCCTACCTGATCATGCACCTCCATTACTGTGCACCCATGCTATACATCTGAGTGAACCTAACTTGCCTAATCTCCATGCTCCCATCCAGTGACTGACTAAGCATTACCTTGTACTCATACTGTACTGTGTGATATGGTTTTTCTTGTATTCCTGTATTGTCATATTATTGTATGTCACCCTTAAATATTGTCTATAACCTAAAATAATGTCCAGCGCTGCGTAATATGTTGGTGCTTTATAAATACAACAAATAAATAAATATATAGGTCATATACACACAATACAGGGCCGTTTCTTGGGCAGGGTGACCGCCCTGGGCGTAGACTGGCAAGTAGAAGAAGGGGGGCGCAGGCAGAGGGACTTAACCGCTAGGGAGCTGGTGATGCGCGGTGCAGCCAAATCAAAGAAGAAAGAAGATTACCAGCGTGATCACCTTCCTCGACTACTCCTGGGCTGCCTGCGTCCGACGTCAATGTCACCACCGCGTGATGACACCTGATGTCCTGACACAATAATATCTGAACAATATGATATATGTATATATATGTATATATATAATGTTATATACATACACACACACACCGTATATAGTGAACAAGTTTGTTACACAGTCCAAGAGGTGTGACCATTAATCAGGCAATAATCAACGTTGCAGCAACCAAAGCATCCCCGGGCATCAGCAAAAGAGTTGAATTTGTGCTTAAAGCGGAATATAACCCTGCATTTCAACTTTGCTCTAAAACATTATTTACAGTATATTATATGCAAAAAGCATTTTTTTTTTACTAGACCAGCATTGGAAGGGTTACACAGAGTTTTAAAGTTCCTGGAGATTTCTGCAGACGCATCCGAAGCTGAAATAGATACATTTTGTTTACAGAAATGTATCTAAGTGTTGAATGTGACTCACTCTCTCTGACTGAGCTGGAGGACAGCCAAAGTGTGTAACATTCAACATTATGTAAACAAAATGTATCTATTTCAGCTTCGGATGCGTCTGCAGAAATCTCCAGGAACTTTAAAACTCTGTGTAACCCTTCCAATGCTGGTCTAGTAAAAAAAAATGCTGGTTGCATATAATATACTGTAAATAATGTTTTAGAGCAAAGTTGAAATGCAGGGTTATATTCCGCTTTAAGGTTTATGTGACAACACTGCCACCTACTGGAGCAGGGCAGAAATTGTGGGTAAAGTTATCTGTAGATTAGCCGGTACAAATAGGGATTTATTATTTATTTAAGTATTTATATAGTGCCAACATATTATGCAGTGCTGTACAGAGTTTATTGTCGTCACTAACTGTCCCTCAGAGGGGCTCACAATCTAGTCTCTATCATAGTCATATGTCTATATCATGTAGTGTATGTATCATAGTCTAGGGCCAATTTAGGGGGAAGCCAATTAACTTATCTGTATGTTTTTGGGATGTAAGAGGAAGCCGGAGTGGCTCAGAGAAAACCCACGCAGACACAAGGAGAACATACAAACTCCTTGCAGATGTTGACCTGGCTGGGATTCGAACCGGGGACGCAGCGTTGCAAGGCGAAATCACTAACCACTATGCCACCGTGCTTCCCATAGTGTCACTGCACTCTAACTTCAATATGGAAATACACAACACTTAGACAGAAGGAAAATCAGACCTTAAAGAGACTCTGAATCGACTTTTGAAACCGCTTTTTACCTTATATATTCTACATGGGCATGTTTGCCCCTGCTAAAATGCCACTCTCCTGCGGCAGAACGAGGGGTCTTTACCCCCCAAATCCGCTCTGTAGTGCCCGGGGATCGCTTCCTGCTTGAGGCAGGGCGAACGGCCGCAGCCCTGCCTCTCAGCGCATCTATCGGCGCTGATCGCCGCCTCTCCCCGCCCCTCTCAGTCTTCCTTCACTGAGAGGGGCAGGGGAGAGGCGGAGATCTGCCACTGATGGACGCGCATGGAGGCAGAGCTACAGCCGAAAGCTCTGCCTTCAGGAGCAGCAAAATCTACGACCAAGTTGGTCGTGGATTTTTCAGAGGGGGATTTGGGGGGTAAAGACCCATTGTTCTGCCACGGGAGAGCTGCGTTTTAGCAGGGGCAAACATGTCCATATAGAATATAAGGTAAAAAGCTGTTTTAAAAGTCACTTTAGAGTCTCTTTAAAAGTAGCACTACACCAAACATCAATGAAAATATATGAAAAGTTTATTCATCAATAATTTCCACTACAAAACATTTTAAAATCAGTTAAAACTAAGATAGGCCATACCATCATGCTTGATCACAATCAATATCACAATAGGAATATACCATATATATAACCAAGAATCAATAATATGAATCTGTAACAATCATCCAAGGTGCACAAGAATAGAGCGCCCTTGGGCTTAAGAACCCGGGTTGAGTGCCTCAGCTAGTAAAGTGCAATAGTAGATAGAAAAAGTTATTCAATAGCAGCATAGTGGCAAAAACCATAAAGCCATAGGCTACTAGTGTAAACCAAGTCATATTGAGTTTGAGTGAGACCAAACGTTACTATTGTGGACAACAAAGAGGAAGCAGTAGTTGAGATACTTAGCCGAGCTGGAGAGGTGTGGATGGCAGTGGTATGGCGGATCAGGAGCCCCCGGTAGACTGCTCCACCGGTATCACAACCATCACCCGCTTTTCACAGAGCGGGGGAATCTGACAATCTGCTGGCGTGCTAGCGCCAGATTATATAGTGGAGGCCGGGAGAGACGTCAGCACACCGGAAGTGATGTCAAGTGCACTTCCCGGCATAGGCCTGTACAAGAGGCAGCCAATTAGCCTCAAGTCAATGCAGAACCACACTGGAACGCAAATAAGGAAGTATAAAGACAATTGTTGCGCTTAGTGATAAATAGAATAGGCGGCACCCGTTTGGGCTCACTCAGGTAAGGTACAATTATTAAAGAGCATCAACAATGATCCGTAAGGAAGGTGATAGATTGGTGACCACGACATTTAGGAAACCGACTGCAGGGAACACTTTGCTTCATGCAACACGTTTTCATCCCCCTTCCCTTTTGAAGGGAATTCCAGTAGGACAGCTACTCAGACTCCGTAGAAACTGCACATAGAGGAGGGACTATGAGCAAGAAGCAAAAAATATGTGTGACCATTTTAAAAATAGAGGTTATCATGATGAAACCCTGAGCAGAGTAAGACAGAGAGTGGATGAGGCCCCTAGAGAAAATCTGCTGACAGGAAAGACTAAGGACAACAGACAGAAAGACAATCATGTCAGACTGTTGACACAATATGGCACACATTGGAATCAATTGAGGAAAATAATGGCAAAACACTGGCACTTACTGCAACCAGATCCACGAATCATTGAGGCAGTAAGTGAATACCCAAATATGGCGGCGAAACGAGCGCTGTCCTTCGCGATATGCTTGTTAAATCAGAATATCGATCGGTAACGCTGCAGTCTACAAGAATGTGGTTGGGGCCTTCAATGAGACCAATGGGGATGGATGTATAAATGCGGGAAGTGCAGTGTATGCCATTTGTGTGACCGGACGAATGCATTTCATGATGCACGAGGAAGGAAAACATATGAAATACAGACGTTCATTAATTGTGAGAGCATATATGCAGTATATATGATAACATGCCCTTGCGGACTAAATTATGTCGGCAAAACTACCCATATGCTCAAAAAAAGGATCCAGGAACATGTGTGCAATATAAATGAAGGTGATGAAACCAGCCCACTGGGACTGCACTTTAAGCTTAATCATGGGAAGAATCCTGAAGGCCTGAAATTTAAAGGCATAATTAAAATGCAGATTCCCTCTAGAGGTGGTGACCTCGATAGGAAGTTATGCCTGATAGAATCGAGTTGGATTTTTAGATTGGGAATGGTAATCCCTCATGGCTTAAACTCTGGTATCCCTTTGGCCCCATTCCTCCAAAGTTAATTGCCCAACAGGGGAGTTTGTGGTAATACATTTTTCTGTTGGTTGAACAATCTTACTTAGTTTAAAGATCGATATAAAGAATCGATATGAAATCGATAAGCTGTCGGTGCAACTTTAGTTGTATGTGTGAAGTGCGGCTGAATGATGAGTGACAGGTGAAAACTGGTACCGTTTGAAGCCATTGCATAAAGTACATTTAACATGAGTGATGCAGCATAAAAATTAGTCTCTTAATACACTGAACCTGTACTGCTTGGATTTTGATAAAAAAACTGGATGTTTATCCTCTGACGAAGGCCGGTGGGTGGCCAATACTAGTGATGGCACGGGCAGAGCGGTGATGTCACATCCGGTTCCGGTGGAGCATCGCACTGTGCATAGCGTGAGCGTGACTGTGGGCCTACTCAGAACACACATAATGGGCAATAGAGGCACGGAGTAGACGGAGCACAACAAGTGGCTGGAACAAGTGGAGCTGTAAATACAGTTAGCTGGAAAAGCAAAAACTACGCCGTGGAGGTGGTGAGAGCCCTCAGCGGCAAATCATGCTTGCATAAACAGCTTTGAATGTGCATCTGTTTCATCTAACCTAAGCGCATATCTACTAACCCTGTGTGAACTGTGATAGCTTTGAAAAGCGGCCTCACGCTGTGTGCAATAATGGAGCGATTAATCCATACATGGACAGACTTTTGTCGCTAATTAGAGAGTGGAGGAACCAATAAGTTGCATGCAATTGATTCTATCAAAACTCCCGGGAGTAACAAGGACTGTCTTATGTGTGGAGGTGTGTGACATGTGAACTGGAGTGATTGACACAGCCGGCTGTGATACAGTTTGTTAGCACCGCTATATTTGCCCATTTTTAATGGGTTTTGGGGTATTCTGTATAGCAATATTTAATAAAGCAGAGTTTGTTTAGCAGACAATTGTGGAATTGGTTTTGTAATGCAGATGGTTGATCACAATTGGCTCTCCTATAAAAGGGTACATTATGCTTGAAATGGTTTTGGCGCAGGATATTGTTGATTGATGTGTATAGGGTTAGGTAAAGGCCAGCAGGAAGAAAATGCTTTTTTTTTTTTGGTCACCTCTCCCCCGTGTAAAAGTACAATGTATTCTCTTACATCTGACCTTGGCCACATCTCTTGGTCACTTACTATATTAGCTGGCCAATTTGGAAACTGGCCACACTTTTGGCTTTGGCCATAACGGTTTAAGTGTATGCAAATGTTGCATGCAAATATACACAGCTTGAAAACACTTTTGGAAACTTCTACCATAATTCTCTTTGGACAGATGAGTAGAAACTGATTTATCTGGACACCAGAACAGAGGGCATGTTTTGAATAAACCAAATACAGTATTCCAGGGAAAAAAAACTCATACAAATGGTGAAGCATGAAGGTGGAGTTGTCATAGTTTGGGAATGCTTTGCTGCAGCAGGACCTGACCAGCTCACCGGGCCAGATTTATCAAAGCATTACTGACAGTTTTTTCTTCTTAAAGAGAATCTGTATTGTTAAAATCGCACAAAAGTAAACATACCAGTGCGTTAGGGGACATCTCCTATTACCCTCTGTCACAATTTCGCCACTCCTCGCCGCATTAAAAGTGGTTAAAAACAGTTTTAAAAAGTTTGTTTATAAACAAACAAAATGGCCACCAAAACAGGAAGTAGGTTGATGTACAGTATGTCCACACATAGAAAATACATTCATACACAAGCAGGCTGTATACACCCTTCCTTTTGAATCTCAAAAGATCATTTGTGTGTTTCTTTCCCCCAGCAGCTATCTTCCACTGAAGTGTCAGGCTGGTTCTTCCTGCAGAGTGCAGACAGCTCTGCCTGTATGTAATTCCTCAGTATGTGAAAGCCCAGTCAGCTCAGAGGACGATTTATCCAGCTTGTAAAAGATGAGAGAAGAGAGAAGCTGCCCTACTCTAAATAATACACAGGCAGTGTGCAGAGAGGGGCCAGGAGGGGGGAGATGCATCACAGAACCACAACACTGAAGAACTTGGCAGCCTTCCAGACACAGGCTGACAAGTCTGACAAGAGAGAGATAAGTTGATTTATTACAGAGATGGTGATAGTAGAACGTGCTGCAGTAAGCCAGAACACATTAGAATAGCTTTTGGAAGTTGTAGGATGATAAAAAACAGGATGCAATTTTTGTTACGGAGTCTCTTTAAACTGTCCTTACCAGCAGGGGGAAGTGTTCTGCACGTTTGTAAGAAGCTTCCCAATGCTTACTTGAGTAAAGGGAAACTGAGGCAGTTCTGAGTGTTTTCTTTAGATTAAGGACAGTGCAGAACTGTCCCTGATTAAGAAGTGGCTAATACCACTTCTTAACCCTGCAGAGCAGGTTTACACTGACACCTCATAGCTTCCTTTTTGATTTACTACCATCTACCCACACTCATTTGTTACTGAGGTGAACTCTCCCTTCACCCTGGTGATGTTTATTTGTTTAAAGCGGACCCAAACCAAACGTTTTTTTAAATTCAAAATATTTAGTTGCACCACTCTGACACATACAAAGATAAATAAACACTCCTTCAAGCCTATGAGCCTTTCAGTGCATACTTTTTACCCTTTTCTTTTCATAGCTAGGGTTATACAGGTGGCAGACATTAGCAATTCCTCCTTTGCCGGACACCATCTACTCCACTAGTTTGCCGGATTCTGTCCCGGCAATATGAAAGGAAGGGAGGGTTTCCTCCAATAAATGTAAAATATTGTAGATGTGTATCGTCATGCAGCTGTAAAAAGGCTGCTATTTATCATTATAATTTAGAAAATCGATTTTATTTATGAAATCTTGTATTTTTAATTTGGGTCCACTTTAAAGAGAATCTGTACTCTAAAATTCTTACAATAAAAAGCATACCATTCTATTCATTATGTTCTCCTGGGCCCCTCTGTGCTGTTTCTGGCACTCCCTGCTGCAATCCTGGCTTGTAATTGCCATTTTTAGGCAGTATTGACAAACAAAATACATGGCTTCTAACTAGAGTGTGATAGGCTTGAGAGTAGCTCAGTCTCTAACTCATGTAGAGCTTGGAGAGGGTGTGTATAGCTTCTGCCAATGACAAGCAGTGCAGCACATTCCACACATTCCAGCCTCAGCCGACAGAAGAGAGAAGATTAGATCATATAAAAGAGATAACACAGCCACTCTGCAACTAGAAAAGGCTGCAGTAACACAGACCACATTAGAACAGGTATAGGAACTTATAGGATAGAAGAAATAAGGCTGATTTTTTTGTTACAGAGTCTCTTCAAGAGAAGGAGGGGAATTGTGGATGAGTGTGTGGAGAATTGACTGGTAAAAGACAGAGCAGACATCAGGATTATTTGAAAATGGAAGTTTAGGAGAGTAATTACAGCCTGGGCTGCTAGTGTCCCAGATGGATAAACAAACTAGTCATACACTGTTGTGTTCATTTGTCTGAGACACTGTACTAGCTCCTCCTCACTTAGAACAGTTTAGAAAGGAAACAGCACCATCTAGTGGCTTCTTAAGTTGCCTGAGACAGTTCTGCACGGAGATCTACAAGCCTACCAGAATATTGTCTCAGACACTCTTGATAAATCTGGCCCACCATCTTGAATTCTGAAGTGTATCAGAGGGTGCTTGAGGAATGTGTGAGACCATAAGAAAATCTTAAAACCTGCAACATGATAATGATCCTAAACAGACCAGTAAATCTTAAAAAAAACTGGCTGAAAACTAAGACAGGAAGGGCAACATCCAATTCACTTTTTCTCCAAGATGAGACTTTCACAACATATGAATAAAATGCCTTTTAAGCCTACAACAAGCAAGAACATATTTTTTTTACAATACTTTTTCACCTACTTTTTGGTACTGTTCAATTGCAGATTGCTGAAAAGTTGCTGAAAAGTTATTTTAAACAGAATATTAAAAATTATCTCCTAGGAGAAAACTTAGGAGAAAAAGTGAATTGGATACGAAGAGTCCTTAGCCCCTGTGCAATTAACCTTTTCTACTGAGTTTTAGATTATATTTTCACACCTTGTCTGCCTTTTAGTTTGAAAACTATTTTATTGAGAAGCCAATGAAGCCGCATACATTAACCTCCCTAGCGATCAGTGTAGAGAGGAGGAGGTGGCACTAGTTGCTATTGGCAACCTTAGTGAGGGTCAGTGGTGTATAGTTTGGTGTGCCTCCGGATAGCAGCAAGCATAAACAGCAATAATATAGAAGGTAGATTCCGGGCACCAAAAAACTGCAAAATCCACATTTATTTCATCCCCACACAGTGGCGTAGCTAAGGAGCTGTGGGCCCCCGATGCAAGTTTTACAATGGGGCCCCCCAAGCACTCTATACATAACAATTTATACGGCGCACCAAAATCTGCCAATGGCAACTACAGTGTCAGAGGTGCAAGAAGGGGATAGGGAACAGTTTGTTAATGATTACCACTATTCAAAGTATCTACAGAAGTCATTATTATGAGCATAGGACCAATAGAGAGCTAATTCTGTAGTTAAGGGAGGGCCCTTCGGGGCCCCTCTGGCCCAAGGGCCCCGATGCGGTCGCTACCTCTGCACCCCCTATTGCTACGCCCCTGTCCCCACATAAAGACAGGTATAGAGAGTCTCTGAGGAAGCAAGCGTTTTTTGGCTTGTGAAACGGCTGTTAGACCAGCCCTGTGCACCTGTACCTGTCTTTATGTGGGGATGAAATAAATGTGGATTTTGCAGTTTTTTGGTGCCCGGAATCTACCTTCTATATTATTACTGATTAACCTCCCTAGCGATCTGGACGAGCTGAGCTCGCCGGAGGGCATCGCTCAGACCCTGGTGCACCTATTTGAATAATTTTTTTAAAAAAACACGCAGCAAGCACTTTGACAGGCGATCGGCAACACTGTATACAGAGCCTATGTCCCTGGCCTACAAAGGGACAAAAGCGCTAACACTGACCAACCCATACAGGCGAGTCAGCAACTTATAGAGGTGAGAATATTCCACGCAGTGGCTTGTCGTCTATATTGTTTTGAAATTGAGTGCGCTCTTCCCCTTTTGTTTTGTCCCTCCCCCATCCCTGTCTACACAGATATTCTACTAACCACAGTGAGTGGTCCTCATAGAGCCGCACCATGCCCCCATCATACAATTGTTGTCTCTACAAATTCACACCACCTATCCAGATCGCTCCTCCTGTGCACATGGGAGTAAATATATACCACTCAGTATATAGGATCATCCACCTTATAACACTGCAGGGTGACCTCTTGAACGCATCCTAGTGGCTGCAGTTCTTGAGCGCTTTGAGTTCAACAGGAGAAAAACGCTATACAAATGTTTGGATTATTATATCGGATTATAATCACGAGTGTCAAATATATTGTATTATGAATCAGGCTGTAATAAAGATCATTTATATATTTTTTCAAATGTATGGGGTGGTGCCTATTCTAGGGGTTTTCTTTGTTACTTGTGGGAGTATCAGTTATCTGACATCCTCGGAAACAAGTTTTAGGCTTATCTGGGTATATCTCATGTAGTCTCTCAGGCACCAAATAGGATCTGTGTAATAGGCGTAATGAAACCTCCATGTTAGTTACCTGGAGACTACCTATAGAAAACATATTGAAGCATTGCTGCCACTGTTCAGCGTCCAGTACTACTCAGCAGTCCTTTTTCCACTCAACTTGAAATGGAAATTTAAGATTGCTAGGGCCTACATTGTATGTGGAGTAAAGAAAAGAAAGTGTCTCCTTGTCTCGAAAAAAGTAACTTTAATGCCCTGGCCTTTCTGGATGAGGTGTAGTGGAACAACTGAAGGGCCCTGAAGAACTCAGATGTAGAGTTGGGCCGAACCTCCGATTTTAGGTTCGCGAACTTCCGCGGAAGGTTCGGTTCGCGTTAAAGTTCGCGAACCGCAATAGACTTCAATGGGGATGCGAACTTTGAAAAAAAAAATTATGCTGGCCACAAAAGTGATGGAAAAGATGTTTCAAGGGGTCTAACACCTGGAGGGGGGCATGGCGGAGTGGGATACACGCCAAAAGTCCCCAGGAAAAATCTGGATTTGACGCAAAGCAGCGTTTTAAGGGCAGAAATCACATTGAATGCTAAATGACAGGCCTAAAGTGCTTTCAAACATCTTGCATGTGTATACATCAATCAGGTAGTGTAATTAAGGTACTGCTTCACACTGACACACCAAACTCACCGTGTAACGCAGCGCAAACAGCTGTTTGTGTAGTGGCGGCCGTGCTGGACTGGTGCGCACCATGGCGAGAGTGCAGGTTTTGGTGGCTTTACAGCCCATATGGTCGCCTGGCTGATGTAGCTGAATGACAGAACAGTGACTGTCCAGCTGATCAAATTTGGTCTGACCACAATGAGGCAACGACCTTATTATCGTGGGTGTGCCCCCCGAGACACTCATCTAGGCGCCGGTGGCGGGTTCACTAAACAGAACAGGTATACAGTGGCGGGTTCACTAAACAGAACAGGTATGCAGTGGCATGTTCACTAAACAGAACAGGTATACAGTGACGGGTTCACTAAACAGAACAGGTATACAGTGGCGGATACACAGAACAGGTATGCAGTGGCAGGTTCACTGAACACAACAGGTATGCAGTGGCGGGTTCACTGAACAGGTATACAGTGGCGGGTCCACTGAACAGAACAGGTATGCAGTGGCGGGTTCACTAAACAGAACAGGTATACAGTGGCGGGTTCACTAAACAGAACAGGTATACAGTGGCGGGTTCACAGAACAGGTATGCAGTGGCAGGTTCACTGAACACAACAGGTATGCAGTGGCAGGTTCACTGAACAGGTATACAGTGGCGGGTCCACTGAACAGAACAGGTATGCAGTGGCGGGTTCACTGAACAGGTATACAGTGGCGGGTCCACTGAACAGAACAGGTATGCAGTAGCGGGTTCACTGAACAGGTATACAGTGGTGGGTTCACAGAACAGGTATGCAGTGGTGGGTTCACAGCACAGGTATGCAGTGGTGGGTTCACAGCACAGGTATGCAGTGGTGGGTTCAATGAACAGGTATACAGTGGCGGGTCCACTGAACAGAACAGGTATGCAGTGGCAGGTTCACTGAACAGGTATGCAGTGGTGGGTTCACAGCACAGGTATGCAGTGGTGGGTTCACAGCACAGGTATGCAGTGGTGGGTTCACAGCACAGGTATGCAGTGGTGGGTTCACAGCACAGGTATGCAGTGGTGGGTTCACAGCACAGGTATGCAGTGGTGGGTTCACAGCACAGGTATGCAGTGGTGGGTTCACAGAACAGGTATGCAGCCAGACAGGAACAAGTTAAGCCTAAGTAATCTTTCCCTGAGAGACAGTCTGCAGCAGCTCTCCCTACTCTCACTAACGCAGGCAGCACACGAGTGACCGTAATGGCCGCCGCTGCCTGCCTTATATAAGGGGGGGTGGGGCTCCAGGGGCTAGTGTAGCCTAATTGGCTACACTGGGCCTGCTGACTGTGATGTAGAGGGTCAAAGTTGACCCTCCATGTGCATTATGGGGCGAACCGAACTTCCGCAAAGGTTCGCCTGCGGGACGCGAACGCGGACCACGGAAGTTCGCATGGAACCGTTCGCAGGCGAACCGTTCGGCCCAACTCTACTCAGATGATGATATAAGAAATTTGTTTATGGCACTCTGCTTAGAGCAGGCTTTACCATTTAGAGTTGTGATGAGGTTCAGGGGCCACATATCCTCGTCTGCCTTTTAAGCCATCAGCAAGGGGGGAAAAAAAAAATAATTTTTATTGTATTCTTTAACTTCCCTTTTTCAATTGCAAAGTTCTAAAACGTTATTTTACAAAAGTAAAAAAAAGGGGAGAACTGAGAAGAAAAATGTTAATTGAATAAGGGCCATGGAGTACCCAAGTCAAAGCCCAGATTTTAATCACATTAAGATCCTGAAAAAATTATGCATTGAGAAGAGGGGTAAAACTTTCCTCAGACCTAGGTCAGAGACTGTGAAATGGCTACAAGAAGTGTCCTGATGCAGTGTTTTCAGCCTAAGGGGGTAACACAAGCTATTAGGGAGTAGGGTATATTTTTTGTTGTTCACCTGCAATGTAATCACATTCTTTTCCAAAAATACATACATAAATTATGGGAACATTTCCTAATAAAGAACTGAACTATTTAATGGAATGTCTCATTTTTTTCTAGATTTTATCTATATACTTAACCACTTCACCACTGAGGGGTTTTACCCCCTGACCACCAGAGCAATTTTCACCTTTCAGCGCTCCTTCCATTCATTCGTCTATAACTTTATCATTACTTATCGCAATGAAATGAACTATATCTTGTTTTTTCCGCCACCAATTAGGCTTTCTTTAGGTGGGACATTATGCCAAGAATTATTTTTTTCTAAATGTGTTTTAATGGGAAAATAGGAAAAATGTGGGGAAAAAAATAATTATTTTTCAGTTTTTGGCCATTATAGTTTTTAAATAATGCATGCTACTGTAATTAAAACCCATGAAACGTATTTGCCCTTTTGTCCCGGTTATAAAACCATTTAAATTATGTCCCTATCACAATGTTTGGCGCCAATATTTTATTTGGAAATAAAGGTGCATTTTTTTCATTTTTGCGTCCATCCCTAATTACAAGCCCATAGTTTATAAAGTAACAGTGTTATACCCTCTTGACATAAATATTTAAAAAGTTCAGTCCCTAAGGTAACTATTTATGTTTTTTTTTAATTGTAAATTTTTTAATTTTTTTTTAATTGCAAAAAAAAAAAAAAATGGGGAGTGTGGGAGGTAATGAGTTAATTTTATGTGTAAAAGTCATTTATTTGTATGTGAAAAATGTGTAGGGTGTAGTTTACTATTTGGCCACAAGATGGCCACAGTAACTTTTTGTTTTAATGCGACCTCCAAGCTTCCTTCCGGAAGCTTGGAGGAAGTATAAGGAGGCTGGACACGTGAGTTTTTTCTCACAATGATCGCGCTGCCCATAGGAGAGCAGCTGATCATTGCGGGGCTTAGATCAACGAACGGGAATGGATTTTCCCGTTCATTGATCTCTGGGCGAGCGGGCGGCGGCGCGTTTACTAGCGGCGGGCGGCGTGTTTACGAGCGGGAGCGCGGGCAGCGTCGGGAACGCGGAAAGTACGTGTTTCTCCGTCCCTGGTTGTTAAAGGATGGAAAAAGGGGCGGAGAAATACGTACGCGCGGGGGTAAAGTGGTTAATATATATAATCTTTTGAGACTCATTAAATCCCAACCGCTGCTTTGAAATAAACCACCTAGTAAAACCTACCGTAAATTAAAACTATGATACATTTGACAACTTAGAATTAAACTAAGCATCATCTGTTACACACCGTATTTTCCGCTGAAAAATGGGGCAAAACACGTCCCTGCGTCTTATACAGCAGGGAATCCCCAACTTGCGGTCGTCCACCGATATGAACCGCCAACCTACCACCACATCGGGGATACCCTGCCTGTGTGTATGCCTGCTCCCCCACATGCCTCGCTCTCTCCCGGTGTCTCTGCAACCCCCCCCCCCCCCTTGCGTCTCTGCTCCCCCCATGTAAGTGTAAAGGTGTATCGGGTAACTGGTTTACCTATCCACCATGCCCGTGGTGATTGCAGACATCCATCTCCTCCATGCGGATGGCTCTAGTGAAAGGCTTGCACTGATGACGCGATCAGTACAAGCCTTTCACTAGAGCCAGCCCTACGGAGGAGACTGATGTCTGAAATCCCAGCGAGCATAGCGGAAAGGTAAGCGAGCTGCCCAATACACTTCTAGACTTACACAGGGAAGTGGAGATGGGGGCGGGGGTTTGCAGAGATACAGGAGAGAGAGGGGTGGAGCAGGTACACTCACATGACACTGAAGGGGACACAGAAGGGACAGAAGGTCACACAGGAGTACACGTAAGGGGCACATGGACACAGGACGACACATACGGAAACACAGGACGACACAAAAGGGACACAGGAGGACAATTAAGGGACACAGGAGGACAATTAAGGGACAAAGGAGGACAAATAAGGGACAGAGGAGGACAAATAAGGGACAGAGGAGGACAAATAAGGGACAGAGGAGGACACATAAGGGACACCGGAGGACACATAAGGGACACCGGAGGACACATAAGGGACACCGGAGGACACATAAGAGACACCGGAGGACACAAGGGACACTGGAGGACACATAAGGGACACACAGGAGGACACCAATTGGGGGAGGAACATGTATAAGATGCTCCTGGAATATGAACGCACCAGGTTTAGTAAATATTTTTTTTACCTGTTTTTTGCCCTCTAAACTTAGGTGCATCTTATATTCTGGAGCGTCTTATATGGCAGAAAATACGGTACTTCTTACTAATAATACATGGAAATATAAGATATAAGATTTTGTTGACTACACCTGTGGCAAAGGAAAAGCAATATTACCTTTCACATTTCGTCTGTGTTTTGGAGTAGGAGAAGTGAACACAAACGTATTAGTGGAGTTGTCAGGTAATGTTTTACTTGCTCGAGTCCTTGTCAGTCGTGCTTTTTTAGATTGCTTTTTTGTACTAGGAACATTAGACACAGCGTCTTCACCATCCTGTGATTGCAAAACTTGCACATTTTTCTCCATATTTTCTTCAGACACTGAAGGAAGAGTGCTTCTCCTAGTTTGCCTTACAGTCGATATATTTACTTTATCTGTCAGTTTTGTCAAAACACCCTCTTCAGCTTGTGGTTTTAGAGATTTTTCAGCAGCCACTGGGGATACTTCTGCAAGTTTAGCAATAGTAGATCTTCTCACCATTTTCCTCGGAACTAGTGTACTTTGTTCTTCTGACTGTATTTGTTCATCTCTAGCAAACCTTTTGTCAATCTGATTTTCTGTTTTTATACTTGACCATTTTCTGGAAATTGGCAGATTTATTTCTTCTTTGATAGAAACCAGACTGGCATTATGCTCAAAATGCTTGACAAGCTCATTTACAGCATGCTTCCGTCTTCGACTAGGTGTAGCAACTTGTTTATTTTCATCTATTCCTATGGTTTGGTTTGAAGACTTTTTGTCAGTTTTTGGCATCATTATAGAAGACCTTGTTAGTCTTGTAGGCGGTAGAGAAATGGCAACATTTGGATCTAGCATGTCTTCACTCAAGGCGGGTGTTTTGCCTCTACGAGTTCTGCTTGGAATAAATGGCAGATGTGCTGGAATTTCCTGTACACGTGTCAACTCTTCTTTGGTGTCTTCAGTTTTTTTATGAACAGAACTCCTTGTTCTCAAAGTCCGCAAGGAGAACTGCTTTTCCTGTGAATTGAAGTCTGCTGATTCTCCTGAATGTTCTTTAATTTTTTTACCATGTCTCCTGACACTAGGTGTATTCTCAACTTCATTAGAATTTCCAGTAGCTTCTGTGGATTTCCTAATATTTCTCTGTAGGGACTGAGGACTAATGAGAACTAATTTGACCTCCTTTTGCAAAAACTCAGTTTCAACATCATGTCCTTGATCATTGGAGTTTTCTGGTATCATATCTGCCTGGATTGTCTCAACGATATTTTCAATGCAGATTTCCTCTTGAGCAGGTATTCTAGAAGATATATTAACATTTCTCGGCTTTGTAAGATCAGATTCAATAGTTACTTCAGCTGTGACATTCTCGCTTCTGGTATCTTTAAATTCATTGAGGAAATTCTTCTCTACAGCCACTCTACTTGGTTGAAATATTTCTTCCTTTTGTTCACAGTCAAAAACAAATACATTTGCGGGGTCAGCATCAGTAATTTTAGTCTCATGGTTGATATGTTCCTTACTGAAACCGAATAAAACCTCTGGAAAAGTTTTCAGTTTTGCAGGATGATTTGTCTCAATTGCTGTAGTATCTATTGATTCATCTTCTCTCTTGTCAAGGAATAGTGTAAAGTTACTTGGAGCTACAGCATGCTCTATTTCGGCATCATTAGTTTCATCATTCACAGGACCTCTTTCAGCAGAAAGCTCACATTTATAAAGAGGTCCAATATTCAGATCATCACATTCCAAATGGATGTCTTCAGTTGTGTACCAATTAATGCATGTCTTGAGATCTGATTCAACCACCTTATTCTCTTTAATACCCTATAGAAAAAGAATACAATTTAAATTGGAACCTCGAATACATATACTTTATATGAATATAAAATAGTTAATATTAACATAACTTTCAAGGACTATCACAAAAAAAATCCAACATTTTAAATACATGTGTACACAAATACGTACATTTATTCCAGATTAAAATGCACTATACATTTCTTTTCTCCTATGTTGCTGTAGCTTACAGTAGGCAGGCAAAATCTGACAGGTCTGAGGAGGAGATGAACTACTCCAAAATCTGTCAGATATGTCAGATTTTTAATACCTGCTGTAAGCGACAGCAACATAGCAGAAAAGTAATTTATAGTACATTTTAATCTGAGAGAGATGTACACATGTTTTTTTAAACATTATCATTGTTTTGCGATAGTGGTTCTTTAATGCAAAATTTGAAATACATACACATAATGGGCTTGATTTACTATGACAAATAGCATGCATTATCCAAGTTAACACTCCTAATCAAAGATAACACGCCTTATTAGAGATATCACTCCTTATCAAAGGTAACACGCCTTATAGGAATAGCATAACAAGCACTACGAACTTATGCCTGCTAATCGGCAATGAAAAGAGCTCCACTCGTCCTGCCCTGAGCCCCTGCAGGTTCGCAGCACTCGCTATGCTACTCAGATACGGTGTGTTAACTCTGATAGACGTGTTATCTCTTGTGTTATATAAGTGACAGTGTCATAGGAAAAAAACATATAATGCAGTTTACTCTGGAAGACATGTATATTTTATATGTTTATATTTTTAATTTTTACAATTTATATGATAGTTGTCCTTTAACCACTTCACCCCAAAGGCGTTTTTACCCTAACGGACAAGAGCAATTTTCACCTTTAAGTGCTAATCCCTTTCATTTGCCAATAGCTTAATCACTACTAATAACAATGAAATGATCTATATCTTGTTTTTTTTTACCACCAATTGGGCTTTTTGGGGTTGATATTTGTTTTCAGTAATTACTTTATTTTCTATGCATTTTAAAGGGAAAAACAAAGGAAACAATGAAAAAATACGCTATTTCTCCAATTTCATCCTCTATAGTTTTAATATAAACACTGCTACTGTGCATAAAACCCACACATTTTTCTGCCTATTTGTCCTGGTTGTCAAAATGTTTTAATTATGTCCCTAGTACAAAGTATGGTGACAATATAGCATTTTGACAAAAAGCTATTTTTTTTTCTTTGGTATTTTTTCCCCCACTATTTTCACATGCACAGGAGCGCAGGTGCACGCGCGCACAGCGGCAGCAGCACTGTCTGACTTATAAAAACGTCCTGGAGCCATTAAGAGGCTCTAGCAGGACGTTTTTATAAGTCAGCTTGTCATTAAGTGGTTAAAGGAGACCTGAGACAAATAAGTATAAAAGTTTTATAAATACCGGAGGCTTCCTCCAGCCCACTTTGCGCCAATCACTCCCACGGTGTCTTTCTCTACTTCCTCGTTCTTCCAGTAGAATCCCCGTTAGCTTGGGCAGTCAGGGCGCACTATGCGTGCACGGCCTAGCCAAGTAGCTAGCCTGATAGCCCAACAGTCATGTGAGCTGGTCCACTGGTCAGGCAAATGCCTATTATCAGTTGGTCGTCTAGTTGTTTGCCATCCGTACACTCGTCTGGTTGTCGTCCAACAGACCAAAATCAGACAACAACCAGGCGGTTTTGGTTGAGCGTGTGTACAGGCCTTTAGCGCCTGTACACACTGGCTGCATTGCAAGGCTTTTTTCAATCACAAGCCTTTTTAAAAATAATGAAAATCGTGATGAACTGTACACAGTGGTGCAATGCAATTTTATAAAATCACAATGACTGCAGCACTTTTTGAGCGCTGTGTTTCAAAAATCACATACAACATGATGCGATTGCATTGGTGACCTTGCAACTTGCGTTTACAAGCCTTTAAGCCAATCACTAGAAAAATAAAGCATTCAGTTGAGACTCTCCGGGGTGTTGGGAGACTCAGCCTGCTGTTGCAGTGGGCTGTTTATGATTGAAGTGGTGGGACTGAACTTGCCAGGGAGAGGCCGCCGCTTGTGCCTGCTGGCAGGGCCGGATTTCTGGCAAGGCCACCTAGGCCATGACCTAGGGCGCCAGATTAATCCCCCTTGTTAAAGTGAACCTCCAGACTAAAAATCGACTCAGCAGCACTGAAAAGGCCTCGTGTTTCTTTAACAGTTTCACAGCATCAGAACTTTGTTTCTCTTATACAAGCCTCATTTTTAGCTGCACAGAAGAAAACTGCCCGGGCAGTTTTCCCCTTATGCTGTGCAAAGCATGATGGGATTTCTGATGTTGTTGTTCTCGTTCTGCTGTTTTGGTGCAATTTTTTTTTTCTTTTACATTTTGAATTTGACATTTGAAGCCAAGTGTGTGCAGCTGGGAGGGGTTATCAGGACACAGGACAGTTGGAACTGTGTCTCCTGCTCCTTGTCACCTCCTTTCAACCAAAAAAGATGGCTGCCCCCATGACAAAGATGGCAGCCCCATGAATCACAAACATTTGCTTGTTCTTTTAAAACAGGGTGGGTAAAATATTATATTACCTATCTATTCTAATTAACATAACTAATGTAACTTAATAACAGTATGTTTGTTTAGGCTGAAGTTCCCCTTTAAGGGTGGCTGAGAGGCATTCCCACCCGACCGTGCTATCTTGCTCCCTTATCCAGACCCAGTCCATCCATGGCCTCCTTTACAGTTTGTAGATAACAGCAGGCGGATGCGGGCATGCTGGGCGGCCGAGTCTGATGACTCATCACACACCACGTGGCAGCTCCTATGGGATGGTGAAAGGTCCCGGCGGGGCACTGGTGGTAACAAGCATGCGGCGATCATGGCCAGGAGGCGTAACGAGCAATCCAGCAGGCAAGGTGCACATGATGCTGCTGGCTGCAATTCAGCTCACAGATGGAGTTCCACTCCGCTCTCCTCCTTTACTTCCCAGCTGCTCGTTGGTGTGACGTAATCCACTTACTACCGGGAGATTTAAGCGAATGCTGCTGCCTGGAGAGTGCTGGGGACGGAACTTTCACTCGCACTGGGACAAGTAATCAAACAATGTTTATTGCAGTCAGATAGCTGCACTTTAGATAAGCTGACCTTGCCCTACTCTGGAATGCTCTCTGTGACTCTGTCTTACTGCCTGCTCTTTTGCAGAATCCTAACACTCTCCCGTGACATGTCTCTTTTCCTTTTCTTCTTTTTCCACTCTCCCTCTCTTTCCAACTTCTCTGTCTGCAGTCTTGTATTCTATTAGCCTCTTTTTTCCTATCTCCTCTTCCCTATCTTTAGCTCTCTTTTCCTCTCTTATTATCCTGTGCTCCCTGTCTTCCCCCTCCCCATCTTGTGCTCCCTGCCCCCCCCCCCTTCCCTACATCCGTTGTTCCTTGTCTTCCCCTCTCCCATCCTGTGCCCCGTCATCCTCCTCTCCCAACCTGTGCTCCCTTTCATTCCCTCCCTCATCCTGTGCTCCTCGTCATTCCCTCCCTCATCCTGTGCTCCATGTTCCCCTCTCCCATCCTGTGCTCCCTGTGTTCCCCTCTCCCATCCCGTTCTCACTGTCTTCCCCTCTCCCATCCTGTTCTCACTGTCTTCCCCTCTCCCATCCTGTTCTCCCTGTCACCCCCCTCCCTCATCCTGTGCTCCCTGTCATCCCCCTCCCTCATCCTGTGCGCCGTCTTCCCCTCTCCCATCCTGCGCTCCCCGTCATCCCACTCCCTCATCCTGTGCTCCCGGTCTTCCCCCTCTCCCATCCTGTGCTCCCTGTCATCCCCTTCTCCCATCCTGTGCTCCCTGTCTTCCTCTCTCCCCTCTCTCCCATCCTGTGCTCCCCGTTTAGTATTGCGCGCGTGTGTGTGTGGGCACACAAGTTTTTAGAGGTTTTTTTTTTTTTGGGGGGGGGGGGGGGGGGGAGAGATTTGGCAATGAATGGGGAAGGAGGATAGGGGTCCAATCACAGTTCCTGGAATGGATGGACATGACCCCGATCAGGGAACATGTCCATTCATAATATACAGAGGTAAATTACTGTTTAACAAAAAAATGAACACTTCCTGGTTAGCTTAGCATTCATTCACCAATAACTTTATTGCTACTCATCAGATGGAAATGATCTATATCTTGGTTTTTTTGCCACAAATTATGCTTTGTGAGGGTGATATTTGCTTTTAGTAATTATGTTACTATCTGTGGCATTTTAAAGGGAAAAATGAGAAAAAAAAGAAAAAATACACTATTTCTCCATTTCCATCCACTATAGTTTTCAAAATAAACAATGTTACCATAGGTAAAACCACACATTGGCCTCAATTCACTAAACTTATATCCTGTCTTTAATAACTCTTCTAGAGTTGTTACCATGGTGATAAGGCATGTAGTATTCAGGAAACATTTCACCTCAGGCAAGCCTAAAGTTAACTCTTCTGTCTTTAAATTAACTCTCCAATCCTTAAAATAACTCCAGAGTTAAAGACAGGCTGTTAATTAGCTGCATGTGAAAATAACTACAGAGGAGGTAAATTAACTACAGAGGAGGGAAATTAACTACAGAGGTAACTTAAGGAATGAAGAGGTAAGATAACTCTCTCACGTGTGGAGGTAAGTTTTCTCTTGCCTTATTATCTCTAGCATGATCTTAGTGAATTGAAGCCATTGTATTTGCTAATTTGTCCTGGTTATCTCAACATTTAAATAATGTCCCTAGTACAATGTATGGCGATAATATATTAGTTTCTGGTTGTGTTTTTTGTCTTCTCATTGTACTCTATCAGTAATTAAAAGCCCTTATCTTCATGATTAACAGTAATACACTCTCATGGCATACATATTTTAAAAGCTAAGTCCCTAGGGTAACTATGTATTCTCTTTTCAATGCTGTCGCTTCTGGGTTTTTTTTTACAAGTATTTATTTAGGGGTATAGAGTACATGAAAATAACAGTTTTATTGCTTTTCATTCAGTTTTCGGTAAAAAAAATCACATGACTTAGCCCTCAGTTGTCAAACAACACAAAATCTATTCTCTCACTTGTCACGGTTAAAATGATACCCTATATACATATTCAGATAGCTTATTGGGCATACAGCACACTGTTTACCACAAGTATGCCTATCTACTCCCCTGAGCTTCAAATGAAGTTTTGTGGGGAGTAGATAAGCGTAGCAAGGAGGTGAAGTGGTTAAGCAATGAGCTCCAAATCTTTCAGGTTGGAGGGTCTTCTTGCCATCACCCCAATCCTTAGCTCCCTCCACACATTCTCAATTGGATTCAAGTCAGGACTCTGGCTGGGCAACTCCAAAATGGTAATGTTGTTGTCTGCTAACCACTTCATCGCCACTTTTGCTGTGTTTTTGGTCATTGTCATGCTGAAATGTTCACTGGTGCTCTAGGCCACGTTTCTCTGCAGACTGCCTGATGTTGTTGCAGGGTAGATAGTATAGTAGTTCCCTGTATAGGAATTGTATGTACTGTTTATTTTTGTATGTTAACAATGTAACAACTTGCACTTGGGTGGGATTTCCTGTCTGGGCAGCCCTATATATGGGGTGGAGTTGTGGTGGGTGTTACACTTGAGGAAGGGTCAGGAGACCCGTAACATGTATGTGTCCATGCTCTAATAAACTACAATGAAAGTTTCAAGCCTGTGGAGTGCCTTGTTGGATTGACAATTGAAGCAGGAGTGGTGGACCTGCAGGAAAAAGACAAGAGACAAGACAAATAACACTTATATCACGCTTTTCTCCTGGCGGACTCAAAGCGCCAGAGCTGCAGCCACTAGGGCGCGCTCTATAGGCATTAGCAGTGTTAGGGAGACTTGCCTAAGGTCTCCTACTGAATTGGTGCTGGCTTACTGTACAGGCAGAGTCGAGATTCGAACCCTGGTCTCCTGTGTCAGAGGCAGAGCCCTTAACGAGTACACCATCCAGCCACTAGCAAGTGCACTAGCAAATGCTACCTAATTAAGGTTAGCCCCTACTGAGTCCCAAGGTGGCTATTGAAGTTTTTGTATCCTTCCCTAAACCATGATGGTGAACAATCTTGGTCTTCAGGTCATTTGAGAGTTGTTTTGAGACCCCCATGTTGCTACTCTTCAGAGACAAAGAGGAGGGGAACTTACAATTAACCTCCTTAAAGAGAATCTGTATTGTTAAAATCGCACAAAAGTAAGCATACCAGTGTGTTAGGGGACATCTCCTATTCCCCTCTGTCACAATTTCGCCGCTTCCCGCCACATTACAAGTGGTTAAAAACAGTTTTAAAAAGTTTGTTTATAAACAAACAAAATGGCCACCAAAACAGGAAGTAGGTTGATGTACAGTATGTCCACACATAGAAAATACATCCATACACAATCAGGCTGTATACACCCTTCCTTTTGAATCTCAAGAGATCATTTGTGTGTTTCTTTCCCCCTGCAGCTATCTTCCACTGAAGTGTCAGGCTGTTTCTTCCTGCAGAGTGCAGACAGCTCTGCCTGTATGTAATTCCTCAGTATGTGAAAGCCCAGCCAGCTCAAAGGAGGATTTATCCAGCTTGTAAAAGATAAGAGAGAAGAGAGAAGCTGCCCTAATCTAAATAATACACAGGCAGTGTGCAGAAAGGGGCCTGGAGGGGGGAGATGCTTCAGAGAACCACAACACTGAAGAACTTGGCAGCCTTCCAGACACAGGCTGACAAGTCTGACAAGAGAGATATGTTGATTTATTACAGAGATGGTGATAGTAGAATGTGCTGCAGTAAGCCAGAACACATTAGAATAGCTTTTGGAACTTGTAGGATGATAAAAAACAGGATGCAATTTTTGTTACGGAGTCTCTTTAAATATTCTTTCTCATAATTGGATTCACCTGTATATGTAGGTCGGGGGTCACTGAGCTTACCAAGCCAATTTGAGTTCCAATAATTACCGTAGTTCTAAAGGTTTTGGAATCAATAAAATGACAACAGTGCCCAAATTAATGCACCTGCCAAATTTTATTTAAACAGTTCTTGCGCGCTTTCTGTAAATCCAATAAACTTAATTTCACTTCTCAAATATCATTGTGTGCGTCTCCTATATGATATATTTAACTGACTTTTTTATCGTAACAACCAATGATTTATAGAGGAAAATCATGACGATTAACAAGGTTGCCCAAACTTTTGCATCCCACTGTACCTATAAAATTCAGACCTAGAGGCATTAAATCACATACATATTTCTTCAAATGTAGGAAGGGTGTTAGTGATAATAATATCTTGCAATGTATATATTCCCAGATTGGTCCACCAGCAGGGATCCTGGAACGACATCAACTTGGGTAGTGCTGGATTATTAGTCCCAAATATTTATCTGCATAGAGTTCAATACGTTCCTCCAGACGACCTATCTTAAAGTACTCCTGAAGTCACATAAGTGACCTGTCAGAAAAAGGACAGTACTGCATTACTCACCAACTCAGGTTGTCCCTCGCTGTCATATCGGGCACTCCATGTGTCTCATTCTGCTGTAAATTTATTTTCATGACAACATGGGCACGCGCACAGCAATGGCCCCTAAGTAATTCCGGGTCAACAGTAAGCAACAGTGTGCGCGTCCCATTACGATAGCTGCACACTACTAGCCGCTGCACTTCTCAGCTCACTGCTCTCCTGCGCGTTGAGACGCGCATAAGGGGGTGGTGAATACACAGCTAGTACCCTATACGGTGGTAAGAGAGGATCAGAGATGGGGCTGGGGAGTAACTGCCGCTTCCTCTCCTCTTCGACGTTCTAAACAGGTCGAAGATTATGGAGAGGCAGGGCGGGGACCCCAGGGAGCATTTAAATGTGAGGTTTGTGCTGTGATACAACTCACAGCACCAACAACATCGACAAACAATGGCATTAAAGCCCTGATGCAGTTCAGGGGTACTTTAATACCTTTGTATATTTTGTCAGCACAAATTGCGAGTGCTAGGGGTTCGATGGCCAGGCCAAACAACATGGGGGATAGAGGACATCCCTGCCTTGTTCCCCTGGCCAATGAAAAGAACAAGGTGACCAAGCCGTTTATTCTAAGATTAGCCACAGGGACCCTGTATATCAACTGCACCCATTTAATGAAGTTATTTCAAAAAACTGTATAGTATGAGGCATCCAATAAAAAAAACCCCATTCAATGGAATCAAATGCCTTTGCCGCATCTAGTGCAGCAAAGTCCCACTCTTGGTGTGTGTCAAAACCCATTTCAGCGTTCACTTGTTTATGTCTGAGATTGATGGACGTGGATCTGCCAGGCATAAATCCAGTCTGAGCTTCGTTAATGAAAGCCTATTAGCAAGGACTTTAGGAAGTAGTTTATAATCAGAATTAAGTAATGAAATAGGTCTGTATGATGCACAATCTAGTGGCTCTTTTCCAGGTTTTAAAATAAGTACAATGGTGGCCTCATCCATAGAGGAGGGCAATCTACCATCTACCATTTTTCAAACTATATAATAGGGTGTCTTGCAATACAGGTAAGATTACAGAAGCATATTTCTTATAAACTTCTGCAGGGATGCCATCTGGCCCTGGAGATTTCTGATTAGGGACTGCTAATGCAATTTCAATGTCCTCCAATTTAAGAGGGGCCTCAAGTAGTGACATATGTAGTTGCGAGAGAACCGGGAACCCCATTTCGTCAAGGCATCCATCAATCTCAGGCTGCGTCACAGTCAGGGAGGATTTACAGTGGGATGCGAATGTTTGGGCAACCTTGTTAATCGTCATGATTTTCCTGTATAAATCGTTGGTTGTTACAATAAAAAATGTCAGTTAAATATATTATATAGGAGACACACAGTGATATTTGAGAAGTGAAATGAAGTTTATTGGATTTACGGAAAGTGTGCAATAATTGTTTAAATAAACTTAGGCAGGTGCATAAATTTGGGCACTGTTGTCATTTTCTTGATTTCAAAACCATTAGAACTACTGATTGGAACTGAAATTGGCTTGGTAAGCTCTGTGACCCCTGACCCACATACACAGGTGAATCCAAATGACCTGAAGACAGATTGTTCGCCACCATGGCTTAGGGGAAGGAAACAGAAAGCTGTCTCAGAGATTTCAGCGGTCTGTCTCCATAGTTAGGAACATATGGAGGAAATGGAGTCCAAAGTAAGGCTCGAAGTGGCAGACCAAGAAAAATCTCGGATAGATAGAAGCGACAATAGTGAGAACAGTCAGAGTCAACCCACAGACCAGCACCAAAGACCTACAACATAATCTTGCAGCAGATGGAGTCACTGTGCATCGTTCGACCATTCGGCGCACTTTACACAAGGAGATGCTGTATGTGAGAGTGATGCATAGGAAGCCTTTTCTCCGTCCACAGCACAAACAGGTTTGCTTGAGGTATGCTAAAGCACATTTAAACAAGCCAGCTTCATTTTGGAATAAGGTGCTCTGGACTGATATAACTAAAATTGAGTTATTTGGGCATAACAATGCATGGAGGAAAAAGAACACAGCATTCCAAGAAAACACCTGCTACCTACAGTAACATATGGTGGTGATTCCATCATGCTGTGGGGCTTTGTGGCCAGTGCAGGGACTGGGAATCTTGTCAAAGTTGAGGGACACATGAATTCCACTCTGTATCAACAGATTCTGGAGACCAATGTCCAGGAATCAGTGACAAAGCTGAAGCTGCGCCAGGGCTCGATCTTTCAACAAGAAAATGACCCTAAAAACTGCCCAAAATGGACTAAGGCATTCATGCAGAGGAAAAAGTACAACGTTCTGGAATGACCGTCTCAGTGCCCAGACCTGAATATACAGTGGGTTGCAAAAGTATTCGGCCCCCTTGAAGTTTTCCACATTTTGTCATATTACTGCCACAAACATGAATCAATTTTATTGGAATTCCACATGAAAGACCAACACAAAGTGGTGTACACATGAGAAGTGGAACGAAAATCATACATGATTCCAAACATTTTTACAAATAAATAACTGCAAAGTGGTTTGTGCATAATTATTCAGCCCCCTTTGATGAGTGCAGTCAGTTGCCTATAGACATTGCCTGATGAGTGCTAATGACTAAATAGAGTGCACCTGTGTGTAATCTAATGTCAGTACAAATACAGCTGCTCTGTGCAGGCCTCAGAGGTTGTCTAAGTGAATACTGGGCGCAACAACACCGTGGAGTCCAAAGAACACACAAGACAGGTCAGGGATCAAGTTATTGAGAAATTTAAAGCAGGCTTAGGCTACAAAAAGATTTCCAAAGCCTTGAACATATCACGGAGCACTGTTCAAGCGATCATTCAGAAATGGAAGGAGTATGGCACAACTGTACACCTACCAAGACAAGGCCATCCACCTAAACTCACAGGCCGAACAAGGAGAGCGCTGATCAGAAATACAGTCAAGAGGCCCATGGTGACTCTGGACGAGCTGCAGAGATCTACAGCTCAGGTGGGAGACTCTGTCCATAGGACAACTATTAGTCATGCACTGTACAAAGTTGGCCTTTATGGAAGAGTGTCAAGAAGAAAGGCATTGTTAACAGAAAGCATAAGAAGTCCCGTTTGCAGTTTGCCACAAGCCATGTGGGGGACACAGCAACCATGTGGAAGAAGGTGCTCTGGTCAGATGAGACCAAAATGGAACTTTTTGGCCAAAATGCAAAACGCTATGTGTGGCGGAAAACTAACACTGCACATCACTCAGAACACACCATGCCCACTGTCAAATATGGTGGTGGCAGCATCATGCTCGGGGGGTGCATCTCTTCAGCAGGGACAGGGAAGACATTCGAAGTGGAACGAAAATCATGCATGATTCCAAACATTTTTTACAAATAAATAACTGCAAAGTGGTGTGTGCATAAATATTCAGCCCCCTTTGATCTGAGTGCAGTCAGTTGCCTATAGACATTGCCTGATGAGTGCTAATGACTAATTAGAGTGCACCTGTGTGTGATCTAATGTCAGTACAAATACAGCTGCTCTGTGAGGGCCTCAGGCGTTGTCTAAGAGAATACTGGGAGCAACAACACCGTGAAGTCCAAAAAACATACAAGACAGGTCAGGGATCAAGTTATTGAGAAATGTAAAGCAGGCTTAGGCTACAAAAAGATTTCCAAAGCCTTGAACATACCACGGAGCACTGTTCAAGCGATCATTCAAATATGGAAGGAGTATGGCACAACTGTAAACCTACCAAGACAAGGCTACCCACCTAAACTCACAGGCCGAACAAGGAGAGCGCTGATCAGAAATGCAGTCAAGAGGCCCATGGTGACTCTGGACGAGCTACAGAGATCTACAGCTCAGGTGGGAGACTCTGTCCATAGGACAACTATTAGTCATGCACTGTACAAAGCTGGCCTTTATGGAAGAGTGGCAAGAAAAAAGGCATTGTTAACAGAAAGCATAAGAAGTCCCGTTTGCAGTTTGCCACAAGCCATGTGGAGGACACAGCAAACATGTGGAAGAAGGTGCTCTAGTCAGATGAGACCAAAATGGAACTTTTTGGCCAAAATGCAAAACGCTATGTGTGGCAGAAAACTAACACTGCACATCACTCTGAACACACCATCTGCACTGTCAAATATGGTGGTGGCAGCATCATGCTCTGGGGGTGCTTCTCTTCAGCAGGGACAGGGAAGCTGGTCAGAGTTGATGGGAAGATGGATGGAGCCAAATACAGGGCAAACTTGGAAGAAAACCTCTTGGAGACTGCAAAAGACTAGAGACTGGGGCGGAGGTTCACCTTCCAGCAGGACAATGACCCTAAACAAAGCCAGGGCAACAATGAAATGGTTTAAAACAAAACATATCTATGTGTTAGAATGGCCCCATCAAAGTCCAGATCTAAATCCAGAATCTGTGGCAAGATCTGAAAACTGCTGTTCACAAACGCTGTCCATCTAATCTGACTGAGCTGGAGCTGTTTTGCAAGAATGGGCAAGGATTTCAGTCTCTAGATGTGCAAAGCTGGTAGAGACATACCCTAAAAGACTGGCAGCTGTAATTGCAGCAAAAGGTGGTTCTACAAAGTATTGACTCAGGGGGCCGAATAATTACGCACACCCCACTTTGCAGCTATTTATTTGTAAAAAAATTTTGGAATGATGTATGATTTTCGATCCACTTCTCACATGTACACCACTTTGTATTGGTCTTTCACATGGAATTCCAATAAAATTGATGCATGTTTGTGGCAGTAACGTGACAAAATGTGGAAAACTTCAAGGGGGCCGAATACTTTTGCAACTCACTGTAATTGAAAATCTGTGGTGTGAGTTAAGGAATGCTGTCCATGCTTGGAAGCCATCAAACCTGAATGAACTAGAGATGTTTTGTAAAGAGGAATGGTCCAAAATACCTTCAACCAGAATCCAGACTCTCATTGGAACCTACAGGAAGTGTTTAGAGGCTGTAATTTCTGCAAAAGGAGGATATACTAAATATTGATTTAATTTCTTTTTTGTGGTGCCCAAATGTGTGCACCTGCCTAATTTTGTTTAAACAATTATTGCACACTTTCTGTAAATCCAATAAACACTTCACTTCTCAAATATCACTGCGTGTCCCTTATATGATATATTTAACTGACATTTTTTATTGTAACAACCAACGATTTATACAGGAAAATCATGACTATTAACAAGGTTGCCCAAACTTTCGCATCCTACTGTGTATAAATTGGAGTAAAAACTGAGGAATCTATCTTCAATTTTCTGCGGATCTGAGACCCGAGTACCGTCTGCCTCAGCAATATATAGATTATTGGATTTCCCATCATTATTTTTGCCTGACCATGTGTGCAAAAAGACTACTAGACTGGTTATCCATCTCAAAGTAGAATTGTTTAGTACAGAATAATTTCCTTTTGGATTTCTCTAAGTGAAGATTATATAAATTATGTAACCGGTGAGTTTGAAGCCATTTGAAACCGGTGAGTTTGAAGCCATTTTTGCTTTGTTTTCATCAGAGGGGCATTTGACATAGAGTTCCTCACTCCTTGTCATCTGTTCATCTAACTCAGAGGTGCCCACACATTTTCAGCTTGTGAGCTACTTAAAAAAATTAGCAAGTCAAAATGATCTACCGATGTACAATTTTAGGAGCACACTTGTATATACAGAATGGAAAATGTAGTGGGATCGGGATCTACTATGAAGTCCTTCCCGATCTACCAGTAGATCGCAATCTACCTAATGAGCACCCCTGATCTAACTGGTCTTCTACTCTCTGGGTATCTTTCTTTACATAGGATATGGATGATTTAAGGCTGCCTCGTAAATAGATGTTAAATTAAATGTTTCCCAGAAAATCATTTTATCATTTGTCGTGGAGTTAGTAGCTATAAAAACTTCAAGCTGATCAGGTATCCTATCGGATTTACCAAATAATGTCAACCAGAAGGGGTTAATACTCTGGGTGCATTTCCTTAAAGGGACACTTAAGTCAAACAAAAAAAATGAGTTTTACTCACCTAGGGCTTCCAATAGCCCCCTGCAGCTGTCCGGTACCCTCGCCGTGTCCCTACGATCCTCCTGGCCCCGCCGGCAGCCACTTCCTGTTTCGGTGACAGGAGCTGACAGGCTGGGGACGCAAGTGATTCTTCGCGTTCCTGGCCACATTAGCGCCATCTATGCTGCTATAGCATATATCATATACCACATAGCAGCATAGATGGCGCTATTGAAAGCCCTAGGTGAGTAAAACTCATTTTTTTTTTGTTTAACTTAAGTGTCCCTTTAAGGTTGCAGTGGGACTAAATACACGCAACACAGGGGAATGATCAGAGACATTTCGAGGTTTAAATTCTAATGTATTAATAGAAGCAGCCATAAGGTCAGTGTCCAGAACATGATCTAGCCTTAAAAGAGATTTTTTGCGAGTTGCACAGCAACTATACGCTTTTTTAAAAAGATTCCTAAATCTCCAGATGTCTACCCATGCAGCAGAAGCTAAAAAAAGAGCAAGAGTTGAGTGAGTCTGATTTTTCTCTATGAAAAAGATCTCCTTTCTGGGGGAAAAAAAGAAAAAGAAAAAACCTCTCCCCTTTTTTACTGACTGTCTCTGGACAGCTATGTGTTCATTTTAGTGTTTGTAACTGATTTAGTATATAATGTTTATTGCCATGATGTAAGATGTATTGCACAGTTTCATCTTGTTGAGTGACCTTGATTTATGCACATATATGGGTTTTATCACAGACAATGCTTCTTGGCCGTGAAGTATATTTGTTTTCACTGATTTTGTGGGACACATGTATTGTCCATATGCTGGCGCTGTTTATTTCTCTATTTGTATACTGTAAAATGTATTAAGTAAAGAATCCTAAAAAAATGGAATCCAAAAGGCATCAGTTACATACATTCCTATCCCAGAGCTATGAGGAATCGCAAACTCAAGTAAAAATTTCTTACTACTCGGATAAGAACAAAGCAGGTAGAGGAATGGCCTTGAAAATTAAAGGTTGAAAAATCAAGCAACGCATATTTCACATGCAATACCCAATTACTAAGATTATCCATCAGCACCCTTAAGACACTGTCCACTCAGAGGCCTATTATCACAAGACCAATGAACACAAGACCAATTGACAGTTCTTAGTCGACCCTTCGCTAAAGCAGAATTGGATAAAGCTATAGACACATTCAAATTAGACAAAGCTCCTGGTAATGATGGGTTCTTAAAGAGACACTGAAGCGAAAAAAATTATGATATTATGATTTGTATGTGTAGTACAGCTAAGAAATAAAACATTAAGATCAGATACATCAGTCTAATTGTTTCCAGCACAGGAAGAGTTGAGAAACTCCAGTTGTTATCTCTATGCAAACAAGCCATTAAGCTTCACGACTAAGTTAGTCGTGGAGAGGGCTGTTATCTGATTTTTATTATCTCAACTGTAAGTGAACTGTTTACTTTTTATCTGCTAGAGGATAGGTCATTACTTCACAGACTGCTCTGAAAGAATCATTTTGAATGCTGAGTGTTGTGTAATCTGTACCAATTATAGAATAATGCAATGTTAGAAAAAACACTATATACATGAAAATAAAAGTATGAGAATATTTTCTTTGCTGCTAATCTTCTAGTAATTATTCATAGTACACAACCAATTCATTATATCATATTTTTTTTTTCGCTTCAGTGTCTCTTTAAATTATTATAAAAAAATCAGAGATCACTTATCCACTCCCTTAACTAAAGTCTTTAATGAAATAGCTCAGAATGGAACTCTCCCTCAATCTCTAGTGGCCAACATTGTAATCATTCATAAAGAAAGGAAAAACCCTATAGATGCTACTAGCTATAGACAAATTTCGCTCCTTAACCTGCTGGGCGGTCTGGACGAGCTCAGCTCGTCCAGTACCGCCGGAGCCTGCCGCTCAGGCCCTGCTGGGCCGATTTGGCTCAAATAAAAAGCAGCACACGCAGCCGGCACTTTGCCAGCCGCGTGTGCTGCATGATCGCCGCCGCTCTGCGGCGATCCGCCGCGAGCAGCGGCGAAAGAGGGTCCCCCCAGCCGCCTAAGCCCAGCGTAGCCGGAACAAAAAGTTCCGGCCAGCGCTAAGGGCTGGATCGGAGGCGGCTGACGTCAGGACGTCGGCTGACGTCACTCCGCTCGTCGCTATGGCGACGATGTAAGCAAAACAAGGAAGGCCGCTCATTGCGGCCTTCCTTGTTTATTCTGGGCGCCGGAGGCGATCGGAAGAACGCCTCCGGAGCGCCCTCTAGTGGGCTTTCATGCAGCCAACTTTCAGTTGGCTGCATGAAATAGTTTTTTTTTTATTAAAAAAAAACCCTCCCGCAGCCTGCCTGGCGATCTTAATAGAACGCCAGGCAGGTTAACCACTTAAGAACTGCAGTCATAAAACCCCTTAAGGACCAGACACTTTTTTTCCATTCAGACCACTGCACTTTTAACGGTTTATTGCTCGGTCATACAACCTACCATCTAAATTAATTTTACCTCATTTTCTTGTCCCTAATACAGCTTTCTTTTGGTGCTATTTGATTGCTGCTGTGATTTTTAGTTTTTATTATATTCATCAAAAACGACATGAATTTTGTCAAAAAATGATTTTTTTAACTTTATGTGCTGACATTTTTCAAATAAAGTAAAATTTCTGTATACATGCAGCACGAAAAATGTGGACAAACATGTTTTTGATAAAAGAAAAACCATTCAGCCTATATTTATTGGTTTGGGTAAAAGTTATAGCGTTTACAAACTATGGTGCAAAAAGTGAATTTTCTCATTTTGAAGCATCTCTGACTTTTCTGAGCACCTGTCAGGTTTCATGAGGTGCTAAAATTCCAGGATAGTATAAATACCCCCCAAATGACCCCATTTTGGAAAGAAGACATCCCAAAGTATTCACTAAGATGCATGGTGAGTTCATAGAAGATTTTTTTTTTGTCACAAGTTAGCGGAAAATGACACTTTGTGACAAAAAAAAAATGGAAAAAAGTTTCCATTTCTGTTAACTTGTGACAAACAAAAAAGAAATCTGCCATAGACTTACCATTCCCCTCTCTGAATACTTTGCGATGTCTACTTTCCAAAATGGTGTCATTTGTGGGGTGTGTTTACTGTCCTAGCATTTTGGGGGGTGCTAAATTGTAAGCACCCTCTGTAAAGCCTAAAGGTGCTCATAGGACTTTGGGCCCCTTAGCGCACCTAGGCTGCAAAAAAGTGTCACACATGTGGTATCGCCGTACTCAGGAGAAGTAGTATAATGTGTTTTGGGGTGTATTTTTACACATACACATGCTGGGTGGGAGAAATATCTCTGTAAATGAGATTTTTTTTTGATTTTTTTTACACACAATTGACCATTTACAGAGAGATTTCTCCCACCCAGCATGGGTATGTGTAAAAATACACCCCAAAACACATTATACTACTTATCCCGAGTACAGTGATACCACATGTGTGGCACTTTTTTGCACCCTAACTGCGCTAAGGGGCCCAAAGTCCTATGAGTACCTTTAGGATTTCAAAGGTCATTTTGAGACATTTGATTTCAAGACTACTCCTCACGGTTTAGGGCCCCTAAAATGCCAGGACATTTCTAAAATGACCCCATTTTAGAAAGAAGACACCCCAAGGTATTCCGTTAGGAGTATGGTGAGTTCATAGAAGATTTTATTTTTTGTCACAAGTTAGCGGAAATTGATTTTAATTGGTTTTTTTTTTCAAAGTGTCATTTTCCGCTAACTTGTGACAAAAAAAAATCTTCTATAAACTCACCATACTCCTAACGGAATACCTTGGGGTGTCTTCTTTCTAAAATGGGGTCATTTGTGGGGTTCCTATACTGCCCTGGCATTTTAGGGGCCCTAAACCGTGAGTAGTTTTGAAACCAAATGTCGCAAAATGACCTGTGAAATCCTAAAGGTACTCATTGGACTTTGGGCCCCTTAGCGCAGTTAGTTTAGTTAGTTTAGGGCCCAAAGTCCAATGAGTACCTTTAGGATTTCACAGGTCATTTTGCAACATTTGGTTTCAAAACTACTCCTCACGGTTTAGGGCCCCTAAAATGCCAGGGCAGTATAGGAACCCCACAAATGACCCCATTTTAGAAAGAAGACACCCCAAGGTATTCCGTTAGTAGTATGGTGAGTTCATAGAAGATTTTTTTTTTTTTGGCACAAGTTAGCGGAAAATGACACTTTGTGAAAAAAAAAAACAATTAAAATCAATTTCCGCTAACTTGTGACCCAAAAAAAAAAAATCTTCTATGAACTCACCATTATCGGAATAACTTGGGGTTTCTTTTTTTAAAATGGGAAAATTTGTGGGGTTCCTATACTGACGCCATTTTAGAAAGAAGACACCCCAAGGTATTCCGTTAGGTGTATGGGGAGTTCATAGAAAATTTTATTTTTTGTCATAAGTGAGCGGAAAATGACATTTTGTGAAAAAAACATACAACAATTTCTGCTAACTTGTGACATAAAATAAAATCTTCTATGAACTCACCATGCACCTCACGGAATACTTTGGGGTGTCCTCTTTCCAAAATGGCATCATTCGTGGGGTCTGTCCTGGCATTTTAGGGTCTCTGCAATCATTACATGTATGGCCAGCATTAGGAGTTTCTGCTATACTCCTTATATTGGGCATACGGGTAATGCACTCTGGGCTGAAAGGAAAAATGACAGTCAAACAATCAATCAATCAATGTGGATGAAAAAATATCTGCCAAAAAAATGTGAAAAAAAGAAGGGAGGGCGTCTGCCAGGACATAGGAGCTGCCACCCAAAAACGTCCACCCACTCAGCTCGTATGCCCTGGCAAAGCCGATTTATCCATTCACACCGATCGATGTGGATGAACAAATCATTGCCAGAGTTCTTTTTTGATACAAAGTGCTTGCCAAAGCATAGGAGCTCCAACACCGCCCCTCAGCTCATATGCCTCGGCAAACATATCTTTTTTACTGCGGAGGAGAAATCTCATCCTGCAGCGCTGCATGCACCGACTTGTGTGTAATCTGACAGACACACAATGCTTCTGTCAGGATGCACCATCAGTGCTGCAGCTGGTTGGTCGGTCGGTTGGTTGGTCCACCTGGAAGGGTAAAGGATGGAAAAAAGAGAGAAAAACACACAAAAAACAACAAGCAAGCAGCAAAGCAATAACTTCATTAACCTCAACTTTTATAAACTTTGACCTCCCCGGCGTTCTATTAAGATCGCCAGGGCGGCTGCGGGAGGGTTTTTTGCATGAAAATCTATTTCATGCAGCCAACTGAAAGTTGGCTGCATGAAAGCCCACTAGAGGGCGCTCCTGCCGCATATTTCTGATCGCCTCCGGCGATCAGAAGTAACAAGAAGGGCCGCGATGAGCGGCCCTCCTTGTTTTGCTTTTCTCGTCGCCATGGCGACGAGCGGAGTGACGTCATGGACGTCAGCCGACGTCCTGACGTCAGCCGCCTCCGATCCAGCCCTTAGCGCTGTCCGGAACTGATTGGTCCGGCTGCGCAGGGCTCGGGCGACCCTCTTTCGCCGCTGCTTGCGGCGGATCGCCGCAGAGTGGCGGCGATCAGGTAGCACACGCGGCTGGCAAAGTGCCGGCTGCGTGTGCTGCTTTTTATTTGGCGAAAATCGGCCCAGCAGGGCCTGAGCGGCACCCTCCGGCGGTAATGGACGAGCTGAGCTCGTCCATACTGCTCAGGAGGTTAATGAACATTTTTAACCCAAACATTAACATTGGGAACCAAACATTAACTTTTTTGCTTACCTGTTTTTTTTTGTTTTGTTTTTTTTTTCTTACCTTTCTGAGGACAAAGCTCTCGTCCCCCATGGGACAATGTGCAAAGTGCAAATCGCTCAGAGATGTGGCGAAGTATATTATGCACTTTGTCCCAAGTGAAAGGAGAGGTTTCTGGCAGCACTGTGTATTAGGGTCTCTGGAAACCTGATGTCTGGGTTCACACTGTATATTGGCGTATCCGGTGGGTCGCGCGCACCGCATTGCCCCAAACAGACCTTCAGGGAATATCGCTAAAGTAGCATTCGACAGTAATCGCATTCGGCCTAGTAAGTAACTGCGTCGCCGTAGACTAACATGACTTCCGGGCCGACCCAAATTGCAGCAGAAGCCACGCAGTAACGTAGGCATGCACTAGCGTTTAGTCAAGCACTTCCGGCGTAGGGGGGGACCGCAAAGTGTGACTTTCGCTAGGCAATTTTCCCTAACGCATCACGCCAGTGTGAAATAGCACAGAGACCCTTGTGTGTCTAATGCTATGTCTGGAGTTCCCTACTCTCTAAAAGTGTATCTGCTCATGATACCTCTGGAAACACTCCCCTAGGCATAGGCCAGGCTGGTCAGGACACATGGGACAGTAAACAGAGGTGTCACGTCTCGTTCCAGCCCTGCCGCAGACACGACAACGTTTTCTTAGGGTGCGTTAATTTGGGGCACTCGGAATGGGAAAGGCTTAGTGCCTTTCATGCAGCCGGCTAACTGCATTTTGGGGTTGGGCCAGGGGCGGCCTTAGGTTTCACAGCGCACTGAGCGAAACCTGATTTTTGTGCCCCCCTTCATCCTCTTCACGCATGCGCACACACACAGGCCCATATGCAATTCATCTTTTCTCCTAGGTCAGTGGTTCCCAACTTTTTTGACGTCATGACACATCACACAAAATGCTCAGATCTCTGTGACACGTCACATATGTATAATAGGAAAAATACTATTAATAACCACAAATGGATGGAAAGAGTGCATTATCCTGAATATTCTTAAAAATGAAGGCTAGAATCTTTCATTATTATTAATAAAAACAGTCAGTGGGACAGTTAGCCGCCAGAATGATAGCACAGCAACGACAATTTGCCCCACGCGTTATAGCTGCAGTGCGCCCCCCCAAAAAAAACACCCCCCGATCTCATGTGTAGGTGCCCTCAATACAGTATAGGTTGCCAAGAAATTGGTGCCCCCAGTGTAGGAAGTCAGTTGAAGGTCTCCATCAACCCCATAGGGAGCCAAGCGTAGGTGCCCCCAGTATAGGAAATCAGGTGTAGGTGCCCTCAATCTAGGTAACCAGCTATTAGGCGCCCCCTTGGAAGCCGGCGCCCTGAGCGACCGCTCTGGTCGCACAGGTCAAAGGCCGGCTATGGGTTGGGCCACGGCACCTCCTGGATACAGGAGTTCCATAACTATGTCTTCCTGGAATTTAAGGAACGCTCCAGTTCTCCCAGCCTTACTGTAGAGAACAAAGCTGTTGTAAATACCCAAACAGACACTTTTTTATACCAGCGTCTGGTTTTGCGGGAAACTAAATAGGGCCCTAACATCTGGTCATTGAAGTCCACCCCTCCCATGTAAGCATTATAGTCGTGGACGGCGAGGGGTTTTTCAGTGACCTCAGTTGCCCGTTGAATTTGGACTGTCGTGTCTATGTGAATGGTGGGCTGTCGTGTCTGTGTGAATGGTGGACAGAAGGTAAACGTCCCTCTTGTCCTTCTATTTCACCGCGAGCAGGTCATCTGTACACAAGGCAGCTCTCTCCCCCCGTGCAAGCCAGGTACTAACGAGCCGTTGGGGGAAGCCCCGGCGACTAGGCCGCACGGTGCCACAGCAGCGGATCCCTTCTATCTTTAAATGCTGATAGAGGGTCACACTTGTGTAGAAGTTGTCCACATAAAGATGGTACCCCTCCTGGAACAAAGGTGACACCAAGTCCCACACAATCTTGCCACTGCTCCCCAGGTAGTCAGGGCATCCGACCGGCTCCAATTTTTAATCTTTTCCCTCATAGACCCTAAAACCATAAGTATAGCTAGTGGCCCTTTCACAGAGCTTATACAGTTTCACCCCATACCGGGCTCGCTTGCTTGGGATGTACTGTTTGATGCTAAGGCGCCTGGTAAAATGTATGAGGGACTTGTCTACACAGATGTGCTGTTCAGGAGTATAAGCAGGGGTCGAGTCCTGCGTAAACGCGGGGGGACGGCGTCCACTCACTTTTTTTGGACAGTGGACGCCGTCCCCCCTAGCACCCTGGAGGGGAGCAGCGCAGTAGAGAGGAGCATTGTGCGCAGTGTGGGGAAGAGCGGACGTTCCCTCACCTTGGGGCTCCTCTCTGTGGCTCTCCCCTCCATAAAGAATGCGGCGGCGGTGACTGGCAGCGGCATCAGTGGGCGGGACTAACCTCCTCCAGTGTTCCGGGTTGACGCTGTGCGTGCCGCTGCTCTGGTCTCCACTAGACCAAAGTAGCTGCACGAACAGCGTCCACTTGCCGGAACGCTGGAGGAGGTAAGTCCCGCCCACTGATGCCGCTGCCAGCCACCGCCGCCACATTCTTTATGGAGGGGAGAGCCACGGAGAGGAGACCCAAGGTGAGGGGGGGAACGTCCGCCCTTCCCCACGCTGCGCACAATGCTCCTCTCTGCTGCGCTGCTCCCCTCCAGCTGGGGGGGGACACCCTTTACATCTGGCTACATATACTGGGCACATTTACACCTGGCTACATATACACCTGGCTACATATACTGGGCACATATACACCTGGCTACATATACTGGCCACATATACCCCTGGCTACATATACACCTGGACACATATACTGGGCACATATACCCCTGGCTACATATACTGGGCACATATACCCCTGGCTACATATACTGGGCACATATACCCCTGGCTACATATACTGGGCACATATACCCCTGGCTACATATACTGGGCACATATACACCTGGCTACATATACTGGCCACATATACACCTGACTACATATACTGGGGCCACTATACACCTGGCTACATATACTGGGCACATATACACCTGGCTACATATACTGGGGGCACCTATACACCTGGCTACATATACTGGGCACATATACCCCTGGATACATATACTGGGCACATATACCCCTGGCTACATATACTGGGCACATATACACCTGGCTACATATACTGGGGACACCTGAACACCTGGTTACATATACTGGGGACACCTGGCTATACTGGGGACACCTATAGACCTGGCTACCTATTCTGGGGACATCTATACACTTGGCCACCTATTCTGGGAATATCTATACACCTGACCACCTATTCTAAGGACATCTATACACCTGGCTACCTATTCTGGTGACATCTCTACATCTGGCCACCTATTCTGGGGACAACTATACATGTGGCTACTTATACTGGGGACACCTATAGACCTGGCTAGCTATACTAGGGGTACCTATTTTGGGAGAACTGCTGTCAGATCTGTATTTTTGGGGAACCACTACTGCCAGATTACATGTATTTTGGGTGTTACGTGTATTTTGGATGATCCACTGCCAGGTTTCGCATATTTTGGGGAACTGCTTCCAGATTATGTGTATGTTGGGGGAACTGCTGCTGCCAGATTGTCTATTTTGGGGGAACCACTGCCATATTATCTGTATTTTGGAGGAACCTCTGCCAGATTATGTGTATTTTTGGTGAAATGCTGTCATATTACATCTACTTTTTGGGGATACACTACGACAGAGCTCAAACTTCCCCTGGCAGACCTTTTATACCACTGCTAAGGCCATGTATATTTTGCCCCACCCATGACCACGCCCATGTTATGCTTAACCACGCCCACGCATAGGTTTTTAGGGTGAGTCCACTCACTTCTTTTTCCAGGACCAGACCCATGGGTATAAGCATCTGCAAATTTTGATGACATGTCGTCTATGAGGGGCCGAATTTTGTGGAGCCGGTCATAAGCAGGGTGGTCACTTCGATGACAGGTTGTGTTGTCATTGAAGTGCAGGAAGCGCAGGATCATCTCAAATCGTGTTCTGGACATGACAGCAGAGAACATGGGCAGGTGATATATTGGGCGCGTAGACCAATAAGACCGCAATACATTCAATTTGACTAGACCCATGTTAAGAAGAAGGCCCAAAAAAGTTTCGGAAACTTGGAGTGGTTTCCACCGGTAAGCCTGGGCATAGTACTTATCCGGGTTGTCGGTGATGTATTGTGTGGCATAACGGTTGGTCTCTGCCACAATTAAGTCGTAGAGATCCTCGGTGAAGAACAGATGAAAAAAGTCTAGGGCCGTTCCTAGATTATCTGTCTCCACCTGGACTCCAGACTGGGCGGTGAAAGGGGGCAGTACGGGTGCGGCGGAACCAGGGGATTGCCAATTGGGATTTGCCAGCACCTCTGGAAGACTATGGGTAGTACGGGCCCGATTTCTTGGTGGCTGCGACTTGGGTCTTAATGCACGTCCACGAACCAGTTTCAACTTCCATTCTGGTGCTCACCACTTCACCAGGGTCTACGGAAGTACTGGTGCTAGGTCCAGGAGATGCTGCGCTGCTGGTGTATGCCTCACCATGAAACCTCAGACCAGCGCTAGCACCACTCTGCTGCCCTTGAGGCAGATCCTGCGCCACCTGCGGTCCAGTGACATGGGGTGTGGTATGCCTGGCTCTAGCCGGGACCTCAACCTCGTTATCGCTATCGGTCAGCGAGCCACTGCTGTCCACAGGTTCGTACTCTGACCCAGAAGATTCGTCGGATAAGACGTCCCAATTGTCCTCATCCAACTGGGCCATGTACCTGTACACCTCCTCATCGGAATACCCCTTTCATGCCATGGTGGGCTGCTAAATTTAGGGGGTATTCCTCTGAGACTACCCAGGAAAAAGAGCACCTACCTAGCAAAAGGGAGTACTTGCGGAGCAGAAAGCTGTGGTCACTGAGTTTTGAAAACAAAAAATCAAAACTGATCTTTACAGTGCCACAGCTATTGTACAGTGTTTTTTGCAGTGATCAGAATAAAAAGTTCTGTCACTGCGGTGGAGCGGGCTGAACGCAAGTGCAGGCGAACGATCAGGCCTGATCGGCAAACACTGCGTTTTTAGTGGATCCTAGTGACCCCAATACAGATCTGTGTGCGATCAGTAATGATCACTTACAGATACTATATAGTACCAATGCTGATTAGCGACAGTGATGATGCTAATCGGCGACTAAATAGTGACTGTGGTGCGGTGAGCTGAGCGCTAACTGACACTAACACAGGGGCCTAGCTAACTGTTAACACTAGTGATACTAAAAACACTGTTTTTAGATCACTAGGATAGTGACCAGGGGGGGGGGGGGGGGGCTGGGGGTGTGATCAGGGGGCAATCAGACAGCAATGGGGGAAATCAGAAACAATCACAGACAATCAGAGGGCAATCAAGGCAATTACAACACAATTAGAGCCAATAAGAGTGATTAGAGGGCAATAACAGCCAATCAGCGCAATCAAAGCCAATCGCGGGGCAATCGAAGCCAATCACGAGATAATCGAAGACCAATCACGGGACAATCGAAACCAATCACGGGACAATCGAAGCCAATCACGGGACAATCGAAGCCAATCACGGGACAATCGAAGCCAATCACAGGACAATCAAAAACCAATCACAGGACAATCTAAGTCAGTCACAGGGCAATCAAGACAATTGGAGCTAATCAAAGCACAATCAAGCGTTGCAGACAGGAGATTAGATGTACACAATGGCAGGGGGGTGATCTAGGGCAGGGTGGAGTGATCAGAGGAAGATCTAAGGGCAGGGGGGAGGGTGATCAGGAGCCCGCAGTGACAGGTGGTGACGGGGTGATTGATAGGTGATTAGTAGGTAATTACAGGGGAGAATATACTTAAGCAATGCACTGGCGGGGGGGGGGGGGGTCTGTGGGCGATCTGAGGGTTCAGGTGGGTGATTCGGTGCCCACAAGGGGCAGATTAGGGTCTAATCTGATGGGTAGCAGTGACAGGGGGTGACTGATAGGTGATCAGAAGCAGAAGGTAATTACAGGGTAAAATATTTGCAAGCAATGCACTGGCAAGTTGATCAGAGGGGGTCTCAGGGCAATCTGAGGGGGTGGGCGGGTGATTGGGTGCCCAAAAGGAGCAGATTAGGGACTGATCTGATGGGTAGCAGTGACAGGTAGTGACAGGGGGTGATTGACAGGTGATTGATGGGTGATCAGTAGGTGTTTAGAGGAGAGAGCAGATGTAAACAATGCACTTGGGAGGTGTTCTGAGGGTGAGTCTGTGGGTGCGATCTGAGCATGTGGGTGGGTGATCAGATGCCCGCAAGGGGCAAGTTAGGGTCTAATCTGATGGGTGGAAGTCACAGGTGATGACGGGGTGATCGATGGGTGATTGACGGGTGATTACAAGGGAGAATAGCTGTATACAGTACACACGGGGGGGGGGGGGGGTGTCTGGGGAGAATCTGAGGGTGTGTGTGTGTGGGGGGGGGGGGGGGTGATCAGGCGCTCCCAGGGGGCAGTTTAGGACCTGATCTAAAAGATAGCGTTGACAGACAGTGACAGGGGGTGATTGATCGGTGATTAGGGGGGTGATTGGGTGCAAACAGTGCTGTCAGGGGGTGGGCAGGGGGGGTCTGATGGGTGCTGTGGGCGATCTATGAGCAGGGGAGACAGGATCAGTGTGCTGTGTGCTTGCCTGACAGTGCTGCCTTACTCTCTGGTGGTCGAATGAGCGCTGTGACCACCAGGGAGGAGGCAGCGCGTATAATACGCTTTGTTTACCTAACAAAGCGTATTATACGCTTTCTATTGGCCAGTTTAAAAAGTTGCAACCCGCCGGCGCTGCTGATTGGCCGGCGGGTTGACGTCACATGTGGGCGGAGCCTAATGCCGGCGGTGATCACGCGCGCCGCGATCGCCCGCAATCTCCTCCCCCAGGACCCGACGCCATTCTGCGTTACGTGGTCCTGGGGCTGCCACTTTGCCGCCGCCAATCTACAGTGGGTGGTCGGCAAGTGGTTAATACAGATCTCAAACTCGTTGTTTAAGTTAGAGCAAACAATTTATCTGAATTTATCCTGAATCTAGTGCATGCTGACCAAGTTGGCTTTGTCAAAGGAAGGGTGACAAATGATGGTACTAGAAGAGTGTTGGCCTTATTGCATCATGTGGCCAGTACTGCACAATGTTGGCGCCTTATAAATACAATAAATGTGGCGACCTGTTGAACGCCTTCTATATTCAACTTCTTGGGTGCCGAGAAGGTCCTATATGTGCAAAGTTCTTGAAAAAATTTGGCATATTTGTTTTTCTCTTAAAGAGCACCAGAGACTAAGCACCCTCATGTATTTTACCATATATATCAATGGGAACATGACCTTAAACATCTACCCTGCTCTCTGTTTCATTTTTCTCTGCTAAATCTGCCGGTTATCAGCCCTGATAAGACTCTCCGACTGAAGATTCAGTCAAGCTTTTCCTGGAATGATTATAGTCAGTCAGTCTTCTGTGATGTCTTTTCAAGCCCAAGCCTGCCCCCTTGTGGCTCTGCTTTGCTGCTTCAAGGATAAATAGCAGCAAAGCAGAGACACAAGGGGGCAGACTTGGGCTTGAAAAGACATCACAGTAGACTGACTCAGCTGTAATCATTCCGGGAAAAGTTAGACTGAATGCTCAGTCTGGGATTCTTATCAGGGCTGATAACAGGCAGATTTAGCAGAGAAGAATGAAAGGGAGCAGGGTAGGTGTTTACTGTCATGTTCCCATTGATATATTGTAAAATACATGAGGGTGCTTCGTCTCTGGTTCCCTTTAACCTCCTTGACGGTATGGACGAGTATACCCGTCCATTACCGCCGGAGGTCGCCGCTCAGGCCCTGCTGGGCCGATTTGTATGAAATAAAAAGTAGCACACGCAGCCGGCACTTTGCCAGCCGCGTGTGCTGCATGACCGCCGCCGCTCTGCGGCGATCCGCCGCGAGCAGCGCCGAAAGAGGGTCCCCCCAGCCGCCCGAGCCCTGCGCAGCCGGAACATATAGTTCCGGCCAGCGCTAAGGGCTGGATCGGAGGCGGCTGACGTCAGGACGTCGGCTGACGTCCATGACGTCACTCCGCTCGTCGCTATGGCGACGATATAAGCAAAACAAGGAAGGCTGCTCATTGCAGCCTTCCTTGTTTATTCTGGGCGCCGGAGGAGATCGAAAGAACGCCTCCGGAGCGCCCTCTAGTGGGCTTTCATGCAGCCAACTTTCAGTTGGCTGCATGAAATAGTTTTTTTTTATAAGAAAAAAACCCTCCCGCAGCCTCCCTGACGATTTTAATAGAACGCCAGGGAGGTTAAATGCTATTGTCAGTAAATCTGCACTTACTAGCTCACTCGTGGTTTCCTCCGCTGGCAGCGCATCTGGGACTTCAGGTGCGGCTGTCCGCATTGCCAGGGATGGTGTCAGCAGCGTTCATGCGGAGATCCGGCCGCATGATTCTCAGACTGCAAATGAGTGTGGACACATGCGCTGTCGGCGACGCCCCTCTTATACTCTAAGGAAGCATGTCAGCTGATCACCTGTCAGCTGACATGCATGGCTCCACCTCCGGTTCCTGATTGGCCAAGCGGCTTAGGGGCGTGGCTGCCTGCTTCCCTGGGCTATTTGAGAGCTGTGCTGACACTTGCCCACTGTCTGCTCTAGCTAACACTTTGCAGTGAAGGCTTCAGACCTTAGTCAGATCAGTGTGTGCTTTGAACCGTCAGGACCCCGGGGATTTCACACTAGCTCAGGAATAAATATATATTACTGTTAATTGTTATACTGTGTTTGACCTTTTGCCTGTTTCTCTGACTACTCCCTGCCTTACGATTCTGTACCTCTGCCAATCTGATCTGTTGCCGACCTCTGCCTGAATACTCGCTTTGCTCTTGCCTGCTGATTCTGTACCTCTGCCAATCTGATCTGTTGCCGACCACTGCCTGAATCCTCACGTTGTTATTGCCTGCCTGTTGACCATTCTTAAATATCTGTATCAGTGACAGTATCGCCTTCTACTGTCACTATTTGTAAGACACTTTCCTTGTTGGGATTGTCTTATCTGTCTGCTAGTGCCCTCATACACTAGCAGATCGTAACAGCTATTTTATCATTGTATACTAACCCCTCTGCAATTATTTCTACTTCTGGAGAACAATCTTCTCCTTTCTTTGTTACAAACGGGGTTGCCCCTTTTTCCTTGATAATTTTCATCTTGCTATTAAAACCATTTGCTTAAAAAGATACAAGATAAAATGAGAATTTCAGGTATTGATATAAATCCGTGTACAACAAAAATCGGCCAATTTGCTGATGATGTTATATTATTGGTAACCAACCCTACCCAATTGTTAGAAGAAATCAAATGTGAACTCCAACTCTTTTCTAAGGTTTCTTATTACAAACTGACCAAATCCACAATATTACCGATTAATCTATTAAATTCACAAAATTCTTCACTCAAAAAAAGATGCTTTTTCATGGCTATGACTATGTTACATAGTTACATAGTTATTTTGGTTGAAAAAAGACATACGTCCATCGAGTTCAACCAGTATAAAGTACAACACCAGCCTGCTCCCTCACATATCCCTGTTGATCCAGAGGAAGGCGAAAAAACCCTTACAAGGCATGGTCCAATTAGCCCCTAAAGGGAAAAATTCCTTCCCAACTCCAGATGGCAATCAGATAAAATCCCTGGATCAACATCATTAGGCATTACCTAGTAATTGTAGTCATGGATGTCTTTCAATGCAAGGAAAGCATCTAAGCCCCCTTTTAATGCAGGTATAGAGTTTGCCATAACGACTTCCTGTGGCAATGCATTCCACATCCTAATCACTCTTACTGTAAAGAACCCTTTTCTAAATAAATGGCTAAAACGTTTTTCCTCCATGCGCAGATCATGTCCTCTAGTCCTTTGAGAAGGCCTAGGGACAAAAAGCTCATCTGCCAAGATATTATATTGCCCTCTGATGTATTTATACATGTTAATTAGATCCCCTCTAAGGCGTCTTTTCTCTAGACTAAATAAACCGAGTTTATCTAACCTTTCTTGATAAGTGAGACCTTCCATCCCACGTATCAATTTTGATTCTCATCTCTGCACCTGCTCTAAAACTGCAATATCTTTTTTGTAATGTGGTGCCCAGAACTGAATTCCATATTCCAGATGTGGCCTTACTAGAGAGTTAAACAGGGGCAATATTATGCTAGCATCTCAAGTTTTTATTTCCCTTTTAATGCATCCCAAAATTTTGTTAGCTTTAGCTGCAGCTGCTTGGCATTGAGTACGATTATTTAACTTGTTGTCGATGAGTACTCCTAAGTTCTTCTCCAAGTTTGATGTCCCCAACTGTATCCCATTTATTTTGTATGGTGCTAGACCATTAGTACGTCCAAAATGCATGACTTTACATTTGTCAACATTGAATTTCATCTGCCATGTATGTGCCCATATAGCCATCCTATCCAGATCCTGTTGCAATATGACACTATCTTCCTGAGAGTTGATGATTCTGCACAATTTTGTATCATCTGCAAAAATAGCAACATTGCTCACTACTGTATCTACTAGGTCATTAATAAATAAATTGAAGAGCACTGGACCCAGAACAGACCCCTGTGGGACCCCACTGCTAACAGTCCCCCATTTTGAGTACGATCCATTGACCACAACTCTTTGTTTTCTGTCCATTAGCCAGTTCCCTATCAATGAACACAGACTCTTCCCCAGTCCTTGCATCCTCAACTTTTGCACCAGACTTTTGTGGGGAACAGTGTCGAAGGCCTTTGCAAAGTCCAAGTATATCACATCTACAGCATTACCAATATCCATATTAGCATTCACTACCTCATAAAAGCTGAGCATGTTAGTCAAACAGGACCTGTCTTTAGTAAACCCATGTTGATGCTGAGAAATAAGATTATTTTCTACTATGAAGTCATGTATAGTATCTCTTAGTAACCCCTCAAATAGTTTGCATACAACTGATGTTAAGCTTACAGGTCTATAATTTCCTGGATCTGATTTTTTGCCCTTCTTAAATAATGGGAAACCGTGGGCTGTACGCCAATCCACTGGGACTCTGCTAGTTGCAAGAGAGTCACAAAAGATAAGATAAAGGGGTTTATCTATAACTGAACTTAATTCCCTTAGGACCCGAGGATGCATGCCATCCGGGCCAGGTGCCTTGTCTATTTTTAATTTATTTAGTCTTGCCTTTACTTCTTCCTGCGTTAAGTATTTCATATTACAGTTAGAAGATTGAGACTCTTCCGCCTCTGTAGTTTGCAACAGTGCTGTTTCTTTTGTGAAGACAGAAGCAAAGAAAGCATTTAATAACTCTGCCTTACCTTGGTCATCCACCATTGAGTTCCCACCCTCATCCTTTAGGAGTCCTATACAGTCAACCTTTCTTTTTTTAGAGTTAATGTACTTGTTAAACTTTTTTGGGTTAGATTTGATATCCTTAGCGATTTGTTTTTCAGCTTCAATCTTTGCCTGCCTAATTTCTTTTTTACAATTTTCATTGCACTCCTTATAATTGCTTAGTGCAGCCTTGGTCCCCTCCTGTTTTAAAACCTTATAGGCATTCTTTTTCCTCTTCATTTTATCTTTATCCTTTCTATTCATCCATAGAGGCCTTTTTTTATTCCTAGATATTTTGTTTCCATATGGGATATACATACTTTTTTTTTTTTTTTTTTAGCTTTCTTGGCTCCTGTTGCAAGCAACAGGAGTCCCGGGTAAGCAAGGCTATTAGCCACGTGCACGGAAAAAGCGTGAGTGCCCTAAAGCACCCCCACAAAACGTGCACGAGTAGCCACAGGCCCCACAATACAGCAGGGCCCTTCCGGTGTTCCCCGAAGGGAACTTATCCCCCTTTGCCATCGGCGCAGGGGTACTAAGCATCCTCCAACCCGAGGGTCGGAGGACACTGGCGGCATCCTCCAACACCCGAAGGGCTGGAGGACCCTGGACTGCCCTGTGGTTACCCACAGGGCCTGGCCATGTGGCATCCCACATGGTCGGTGGCTCCCCCGAGAGGGAGCCGGGTGGGAACGGAAGTCCCCTGGGGACAAGTCCCCGGTGCCAGCAAGCTGGCCCCGACCTTGCGGCCGGAGTGATAAAAATTCCGCACTCTCCCGCGGGGAGCTGCGTTAGTCAGCAATGCATATGGGCAGTACAGACCAAAGCACCTTACTCCGCCTAGGATCTGCCACATCCTAGGTTTTTCGGGTGCACCTGGAGCGCCACTTCCAGGGGCAGTACGCCTAAGCAAAGCCCTCAGCCCTTCAGCTTTGATCATGGTAGATCCATTCTATCAGCCCCTGAGAATTATGAACCAGGATTGACACCTTTACTGGAGGAGCTGAGGGGTAGACCAGGCCCTCTGTTCAACTCGTTCAAGGCGTCCTCCCCGGGAGAGACTAGCCCGGGTTCCCAGTAACATGCCTCCCAAAAACCTCAAGAACAGATACTACACTTGATCTTAGCCAAAAGGCCATATATGGGATATACATACTACAATATTGATTGAGTATAAGTTTAAAAGCTTGCCAGTTCCCTTCAGGGTCTTCCCCTTGTAGTACATTATCCCAGTTCACAAAACTTAGTGCCTGCCTAATTTGATTGAACTTTGCTTTTCTAAAATTCATAGTTTTAGTGGTCCCGCTGCCCTGTGGCCTATCAGTCACCAGATCAAACGTTATCATAACGTCTTAAACACTATCTCTAACTGGAAAATATTACACACATTTCCTATACAGGATACAGAAAAAAAAACCACTATTCCTATTCCGTTAACAGTACTATCGGTCGTAAAGGAAACATCAATCAATCTATGCTCCCCCCGCAGGGCCGTGGGGACGGGGGGGGGGGGGTGTTATGGAGGGAGCGGCAGAGAGCGCACTTACAGATGAGGGGAGCTCGCTCGCCCCCGCCCTACAGCAGAGTGGCAGCGGCCGGCCAGGACATGATCCTGAACTCTGCATGCCGCCGCCTGGTCTAGTGACGTCACTAGACCAGGCGGCGGCATGCAGAGTTAAGGATCACATCCTGGGCCTGGCCAACAGCTGCCACTCTGCTGGAGGGCGGGAGCGAGTCGGGAAAAGCCCGGGAGACACGCGAAGGAGCCGCTGGCAACTGCAGCCCAGCTACCCAGCCAGGAGCCAGCTCGCCCAGCCAGGTAGGTACCCAGCCAGCCCACTGCCCAGCCAGGTACCCAGCCAGCCAGCATGCCCAGCCAGGTACCCAGCCAGCCCGCATGCCCAGCCAGGGACCCAGCCAGCCCGCATGCCCAGCCAGGGACCCAGCCAGCCCGCATGCCCAGCCAGGTACCCAGCCAGCCCGCATGCCCAGCCAGGTAGCCAGCCCGCATGCTCAGCCAGGTACCCAGCCAGCCCGCATGCCCAGCCAGGTACCCAGCCAGCCCGCATGCCCAGCCAGGTACCCAGCCAGCCCGCTGCCCAGCCAGCCTGCATGCCCAGCCAGGTACCCAGCCAGCCCGCATGCCCAGCCAGGTACCCAGCCAGCCCGCTGTCCAGCCAGCCTGCATGCCCAGCCAGGTACCCAGCCAGCCCGCATGCCCAGCCAGGTACCCAGCCAGCCCGCATGCCCAGCCAGGTACCCAGCCAGCCCGCATGCCCAGCCAGGTACCCAGCCAGCCCGCATGCCCAGCCAGGTACCCAGCCAGCCCGCATGCCCACCCAGGTACCCAGCCAGCCCACATGCCCAGCCAGGTACCCAGCCAGCCCACATGCAGAGCCAGGTACCCAGCCAGCCCGCTGCCCAGCCAGGTACCCAGCCAGCCCGCATGCCCAGCCAGCCCGCTGCCCAGCCAACCCGCTGCCCAGCCAGGTACCCAGCCCACTGCCCGCTCGCTTAGCCAGGCAGTGGCTGGATAGTGTAATGGTTAAGGGCTCTGCCTCTGACACAGGAGACCTGGGTTCAAATCTCGGCTCTGCCTGTTCAGTAAGCCAGCACCTATTCAGTAAGGAGTTTCTTTGGCAAGTCTCCTTAACACTGCTACTGCCTACTGAGTGCGCTCTAGTGGCTGCCTCGCAAGTGCTTTGAGTCCGACAGGAGAAAGGCGCTATACAAATACTGCAATTAATTACTCAGCCAGCCCACTGCTTGCTCACCCAGCTACCCAGCCAGCCCACTACCCGCTCACCCAGCCAGGTACTCAGCCAGCCCACTGGTGTTATGCTGCCCACTGTGTGATTTTTCTGGTGATTATTTTCTGGTGAAATGTTGCCCACATTGCAATTATTTTCTGGTGAAATGTTGCCCACATTGCGATTATTCTTTGCTGAAATGTTGCCCTCATTGCAATTATTCTTTGCTGAAATGTTGCCCTGATTGCGATTATTCTTTGCTGAAATGTTGCACTCATTGCGATTATTTTCTAGTGAAATGTTGCCCACATTGCGATTATTTTCTAGTGAAATGTTGCCCACATTGCGATTATTCTTTGCTGAAATGTTGCACTCGTGATTATTCTCTGCTGAAATGCTGCACACATTGCGATTATTTTATGGTGATTATTTGGCACCTACAGGGGGGGGGGGGGGCATCCAAATTCTCGCAAGGGGGCCCAGTGATTTCTAGTTACGCCCCTGACTACTACCTAAACTGGGGATACCTATAGACCTGGATATTTATACTATAGTATGTCTACATTTGGACACCTATAGATCTGGCTACTGTACTTATACTAATTATTTATATAGCGTCAACATATTACGCAGCGCTGTACAGAGTATGTATTGGTTTGTCACATAACTGTCCCACAGAGGGGCTCACAATCTAATCCCTACCATAGTCATATGTCTATGTATGTATCGTAGTCTAGGGCCAATTTTTAGGGGAAGCAAATTAACATTATACTTATCTGTATTGTATGTTGTTGGGATGTGGGAGGAAACCAGAGTGTCTTAAATAGGAGACGGCCTATAGCGTGGATCGGGGGGAGGCCCTAGAGCTGCGCAGCCGCACTCGCGCATATGCGGACTGCGCAGCCGCGGCCAGCTCCGTCGGCCATCTTACTGGAGGAAGGAGAGCCCGACCCGGGCTGTGGGGTCGGGACCGGCCGGGGGGGGGGGCACATTGAGATGCGGGGACCCGGCGGAACGGCACGGAGGGCGCGGACGGCGCCCTCCGTGCATTGATATTTCATACAGGTATTTAACTTTTTGGGGCCAGTTCGCCTCGTAAGTCCTTTAAGGAAACCCACACAGACAAAGGGAGAACATACAAACTCCTTGCAGATGTTGACCTGGCTAGGATTCGAACCAGGAACCCAGCGCTGCAAGGCGAGAGTGCTAACCAATACGCCATCATGCTGCCATACCACTGTACTATATTGTACTTACATCTTCAGCAGTACTTCACGGAGTACGTAGTCATGTCACTGACTATCCTCTGAGGAGCTTACAATCTAATTTTCCCATAGTCTAATGTCCTACCATATTATTAAGTATTTATATAGCACTGGCATCTTCTGCAGCACTGTGAAGAGAACAGTCATGTTACTGACTTTTCTCAGGGGAGCTTACACTCTAATACCTACCACTATTTTGTGCGAGTGAACACTGGCTAATGTGTGGGGTTTTTTTTTGGGGGGGGGGGGGGGCATTTCCTACTTGCTTTTTTGAGGTCACTTTACTCATACCCAGGGAGAAACCATGGTCCCACTGACTTTGGGCTGCACTCTTACTAGGATATTTTAATTGGCCACACCCACTGTGTTATGGACACGCCCACTGCATTCTGTGGCCACGTTCATTTTTTTTGCTGCGCAAAACGCACCAACAACATTCTCCGGGGGGGGGGGGGGTCGCCGTAGGTTTGGGGTGCCTAGGTTTGGGGTGCCTAGGGGAGCCCAAACCCTAAATACAGCCCTGTCCCCCATTATATACTTACCCGGGCCTTCTTCCAGCCCCTTGAAGCCAATATGTCCCACGCAGCATCTCCGCTCGTAGCCACCAGTCCGGGGTCCCCCCGGAGCAGAGGCCGACCTCGGCCTGCGCAGAACACTGCGGACAACGTGGACTTGATGGACAGTGGCGTTCACACAGGCGCAATAGAGGAGATTGGCCTCTGCACGGGTGGGGACCCCAGCCCGGCGGCTGCAAGCGGAGCTGCGACTTGGGACATGTCGGCTGCAAGGGGCTGGAGGTAGTCCTGGGTAAGTATATCATGGGGAGCATAGATTGATTGATGTTTCCTTTGACAACCTCCATTTACAAAACTGGATAAAGAATGGATTAACTGTAATAGAACAGATGTATAAACAAGATCAGTTGAAATCCTTTGCTGAACTTAGAAACAAATTCCTTCTACCCAATAAGGATTTCTATAAATTCCAATTCGACACTTATTAGTCTCCACCCCATTACCCACTTTGTTACTACCAGATAAGATTAGGCCCCTTTTTGCCTCCAATAATAACATTAAGAAAAAAGGAACCACTATTATCTACCACACAAATAACTCAGCTTTAACTAAATCTCCTACCTGGAAATTATCTAAATGGAACTATTCTTTAAGTATTAGTACACAACATGAAGACTGGTATATAGTGTTGCTCGGATAGTACTTTTTAAAAATCCGAATTGATCCGATTCGGATATCCGAATCCGAACTTTTAGATATCCGCATGAACGCGGATATCCAAACGCATTATCCGCGGATATCCGACCTATTCGGATATCCGAATGGAGAAACCAAAAGTGCCTTTCAAAACGCTTTAAAACCATTCTCAACCTTTACAAACACCTTCTAGCCTCTTATCTCCCCTTCTCCCTTCCTCCCTCGCTCCTCCTTCCCTTCCTCCCTCCTCCTTTGGAGGAGGATCTTGTCTTCCAGGGATTTGTAGGATGTGAAAAGCACGCTCACATACCTTGGCCAGGAATTGAACCCAGGTCCTCTGCTTAGAAGGCAGCTCACATCACCGCTATACCACCAGTGGCCAGGAATCAAACCCAGCTGGCTTTTGACATCCTACAAATCCCTGAGAGAGAGAGAGAGAGAGAGAGAGAGAGAGAGAGAGAGAGAGGGGGGGTGTGTGTGTGTGTGACTTTTTGCCATTGAACCTGTAATCAGGATTCGGATATCTAGGAGAAATCCGCGGATATCCGGGTTGGCTGTCAAACTTTCCGTAGATAGCTATCCGGATTTAAAAAACAATCTGCAATCCGTATCAGGTAGTGTAAAAAAGTTTGGATATTCGGGTTACCCGGATATCCGAAATCCGGATGAGCATCCCTGCTGGTATACCACGCTTAAAGAGTAACTGTCAGGCTGCAGAAGCTAATTTAAACCTCTATTCACCTGTGTTAAACAGTTTAGAAACAGTTTAGAAGGAAGCCCAAAAGCAATTAGTGAAGATAAAAATCTCAGTTACCTTTGATGTGTGCTTATCAGCAAGTCTGTTATTCTTAAGAAGACGCAAGCCGCATACCATACTGCAAAGCATTCTGGGGCTCTCCCCTCGGCTGCTAATGAGACGTTACAGCAGCTTGTAATCGCGTAGCACTGATAAATCTCGGGCAGACTACACTGCAGGAGTCAGCTATTGTTCCTAGCCACATGGCTCATTAATATTCACTGCACACTGTGTTATTTAGTACAAGCTTATCTGTGATCAGGAAGCAGGCAGGACATGACGACACATTTGACAGAAAAACATGGAGCCTGCCATGAGCTGTCAGGAGCATCTATCTCTGCATATACTATATACAAATTCTGTGAAATCCAAACGTGGACAGTGAAATGCATATGTAATGTAAGTACAGCCAATCTTTAGCTACTGATATATGGGTTTATTTTCTCTGAGACTTTTTACCTAACAGCTCCTCTTTAAACTATTAAAACGTGAATTCCATGGTTATACTCAATGGAAAACCTTTCTAAAACTGACTTGGCAATGGAATGATACCTGAAAAAATTGCTCTCTTTGGGATGGGCTCTTCCTCAAATTGTTGGAGACAATGTGCACAAAAAGGAACATTGCTTCATATTATGTGGCATTGCCCAGGTATTAGAACCCTATGGTATGCTGTAGAAAGACAGATTAATAAACTGCCCCATAGGACAGGACAACTAACACCTCAATTTGCCTTACTGCATTTAGACTCGCCTGTAGTGCCTACTACAGAACTGTTCATTATTATGCACATCCTCCTAGCAGCGAAATCACTTTTAATGCTGGGCAAACACGGCTCGTTTTTGAGCCATTTGGATGGCTTGATAGATAATTTCCGACATGTCCGATCCCCTGCTCGATTGTTTTGCCGCTCGATTCTTGATAGCAGTGAATGGAAAAAGATAAGAAAAATGAGTGGAAGATAAGAAAATCGACTGCAGAATCGAGCGGCGAAATGATCAAACGGGAGAATCGAGCAGCAAAAACGATCTGTGTGTGCCCAGCATAATGCTAGGTACACACCATACAATTTTCTGTTAGCTTTACCAGCCAGATAGATAATTTCCAAGATGTTGGAAATTATCTATCTAACCATCTACAGTATCTGCCTAGCAATTAGGCATTGTTCTACTCAGCAGGAGAATGCAATGCACCAGAGGTAATGGCCAGTCTCTAGCAGTACTTTACAGAAAATAATCTAACAGAAAATTGTATGGTGTGTACTAGGCATAAAAGAAAATTGGAAATCAATCACCCCACCCTCCATAAAACAGATTTTGAGAAGAACAGACTTTAAAGGGAACCAGAGATGAACGTTTCACACAAAATAAACATATCAGTTGATAGCTTGTAAAGAATAAATGCTCTACCTGATAATTTTGCAGCTCTGGTGTGCCTTTTTTAGTGTTTTTTATCCATTATTGCTCCAGGAAAAATCAAATATGGCCGCCGGCTCATATCCCTTCTCCTTCCGGGTTAGGAGTTGTTCTGGATGTGCTGTCTAGGCTATATGAGACTATGCTGCTATCTAGGCTAAATGCAGCCTTTCATCTATGTGCTTTCATTTTGGTATGATGTACAGCTGCCTGTAGGAAGTGTCTCTCATAGGAATGAAACTGCAGTCATCATCAGTATCTACAGCAGGGGTAGGGAACCTTTTTGGCCGAGAGAGCCATAAACACGACATATTTTAAAATGAAATTCTGTGAGAGCCATACAATATGTTTAAAACTAAATACAAGGTAATGTGTACATTTTATGCAAAACAAAACACTTTTAAAGTACAATAAGTGTCTGCATTCTTTTTAATAACATTGTTATGCTGTTGCTAATGGTTTCCCCACAAATGCAATCAATTGGCAGATTTCCCCACAAATGCAATCAATTGGCAGATGTCCCCACAAATGCAATCTCATTGGCAGATGTCCCCACAAATGCAATCTCATTGGCAGATGTCCCCACAAATGCAATCTCATTGGCAGATGTCCCCACAAATGCAATCTCATTGGCAGATGTCCCCACAAATGCAATCTCATTGGCAGATGTCCCCACAAATGCAATCTCATTGGCAGATGTCCCGAAAATATGCAATCTCATTGGCAGATGTCCCCACAAATGCAATCTCATTGGCAGATGTCCCCACAAATGCAAGGTCATTGGCAGATGTCCCCACAAATGCAATGTCATTGGCAGATGTCCCCACAAATGCAATGTCATTGGCACATTCCCCCACAAATGCAATCAATTGGCAGATGTCCCCACAAATGCAATGTCATTGGCAGATTTCCTAAAAAATGCAATCAATTGGCAGATTTCCACACAAATGCAATCTCATTGGCAGATTTCCCCACAAATGCAATCAATTGGCAGATTTCCTCACAAATGCAATGTCATTGGCAGATTTCCCCACAAATGCAATGTCATTGGCAGATTTCCCCACAAATGCAATGTCATTGGCAGATTTTCCCACAAATGCAATCAATTGGCAGATTTCCCCACAAATGCAATCTCAATGGCAGAAGATTTCCCCACAAATGAACTGACCAGAAGAGAGTGGACGGGAGTGACCTCCTGGACCTGGAGTGACCACGACGGCGGCAGTCCGGCAGGCTCTCACTCGCTGCTGCTGCTGGCGGCTTAGTACACGCTCCGGAGGCAGTGGTGGCTGGCTGTGTAGCTATAGGTGCGGCTGTCTCTGGGTCGCATGGTCTCGGGTCGGCTCCTCCTCTCCGCCAAGCTGCCTCTGTTCCCGCTGGCTGCGCCGACGTCTACGTGTCACACGTAGCGTGTGACATCACTTCTATAGGCAGCGCCAGCATCAGCGCATCCATCTCGGAGGAGATCGGGCAGACGGGCAGAAAAGGCGGAATTTTGACGTGGGAGGCGGTGCCGATGAAGGAGGCACACGTAAATATAAAGACCCGGCATGGAGGAGGGGGCGGCGGCGCAAATTTCAAAAGTAAACACAGGCTCTCTGGCCGCTCTGTCACACGCCTTTTAGCGAGCCAGAGAGCCATATGCAGGAATGAAAAGAGCCATATATGGCTCGCGAGCCATAGGTTCCCGACCCCTGATCTACAGTATGCAGACAGAGTGCACACAGAGCACACAGGGATCATATTGCAGCCACACTCTCTCAGCAGGAGCAGCCCCTCCTATGTCATCACAGCTCTCAGTATGCAAAGCAGGAAATCTAAGCCAGGAGGGGGAAAGGCTTGGGCTTGAAAAGACTCCACAGCAGAGTGACTCAGCTATAATGATTCCAGGTCAAACCTCGACTGAATAGTCGGTGGATTCTTATCACAGCTGCTAATAGACTAATTAAGCAGATAACAATGAAACTAAAAGCAGGGTAGGTGTTTACTGTCATGTTCCCACTGATAAATGTAATAAAATACATGAGGGTGCTTCGTCTCTGGTTCTCTTTAATTTACATGCAGAAAAAACATTTTATGACATGAAATATGGCTGAGCATAAATTTGCTAAGGTCTCACTTATTTCCAGAAAAATCAATATAATTATGCTCAAACGATACGAGTACTCCCCTTTACATTATTATAGTTACATAGTTACATAGTTATTTTGGTTGAAAAAAGACATACGTCCATCGAGTTCAACCAGTATAAAGTACAACACCAGCCTGCTCCCTCGCATATCCCTGTTGATCCAGAGGAAGGCGAAAAAACCCTTACAAGGCATGGTCCAATTAGCCCCTAAAGGGAAAAATTCCTTCCCGACTCCAGATGGCAATCAGATAAAATCCCTGGATCAACATCATTAGGCATTACCTAGTAATTGTAGCCATGGATGTCTTTCAACGCAAGGAAAGCATCTAAGCCCCCTTTACATGCAGGTATAGAGTTTGCCATAAAGACTTCCTGTGGCAATGCATTCCACATCTTAATCACTCTTACTGTAAAGAACCCTTTCCTAAATAAATGGTTAAAACGTTTTTCCTCCATGCGCAGATCATGTCCTCTAGTCCTTTGAGAAGGCCTAGGGACAAAAAGCTCATCCGCCAAGGTATTATATTGCCCTCTGATGTATTTATACATGTTAATTAGATCCCCTTTAAGGCGTCTTTTCTCTAGACTAAATAAACCCAGTTTATCTAACCTTTCTCGATAAGTGAGACCTTCCATCCCACGCATCAATTTTGTTGCTCGTCTCTGCACCTGCTCTAAAACTGCAATATCTTTTTTGTAATGTGGTGCCCAGAACTGAATTCCATATTCCAGATGTGGCCTTACTAGAGAGTTAAACAGGGGCAATATTATGCTAGCATCTCGAGTTTTTATTTCCCTTTTAATGCATCCCAAAATTTTGTTAGCTTTAGCTGCAGCTGCTTGGCATTGAGTACGATTATTTAACTTGTTGTCAATGAGTACTCCTAAAGTCCTTCTCCAAGTTTGATGTCCCCAACTGTATCCCAACTGTATTATCTTTCTCATCTTTCATACAGTTGATGTATTATGTCCCCTCTTCTAATCATAGTTACTGTATATTAATATCCACAATTTATGTATTTCATATGATATAGGAAGAAAACAAAAAACACATTTTGTAAACAATAATACATTTTAATGGCTAATTGATAGAGTTAAATTATGCAAGCTTTCCGGGATCTAGTCCCCTTCTTCAGGCATATTTCCAGATGTTAGCTGAAGTAAAACACTGATGCAGGTAAATAGTAAACACGAAGATGACAGTTGTGCTGGTTACGGCTTATCTGTTCGGTGTCAGGTGATCAGCAGACTGGAACCAGTGAGTTAGTGCAAGTATACATGAAATCCAGCAGGTTTCTGAAGATTATGAAGCCAAATCAATCATGTTACATAAGGTGTCATGAATCCTGTTCCATAATTTAAACCTTCTGTTAATGTCTTGAACATTTTCATAAATTTGTACTCAGAATTTTTTCTTGATTGTTCATTTTTGACGTTACCCTTAAAGGATACCCAAAGTGACGTGACATGATGAGATAGACGTTTATGTACTGTGCCTAGCACACAAATAACTATGCTGTGTTCCTTTTTGTCTTTCTATGCCTGAAAGGGTTAAAAATCAGGTATGTAAGTGGCTGACTCAGTCCTGACTCAGACAGGAAGTGGCTACAGTGTGACATTCAGTGATAAGAAATTCCCCTTTTTACCTCTTTCTTGCTCTCAGAAGCCATTTTATGCTAGGAAAGTGTTTTATAATTGGAATTTTTTATCAGTGAGGGTCACACTGTAGCCACTTCCTTTCTCAGGACCAGTGGCGTAGCTAAGGAGCCATGTGCCCCGATGCAAGTTTTACAATGGGGCCCCCCAAGCACTCTATACGTAGCAATTCATACGGCACACCAAAACCTGCCGAAGGCAACTACAGTGTCAGAGGTGCAATAAGGGGATGGGGAATAGTTTGTTAATTACCACTATTCAAAGCATCTGTGCAAGTGATTATTATGAGCACAGGACCAATAGAGAGCTAATACTGTAGTTGAGGGAGGGCACTTCGGGGCCCCTCTGGCCCAAGGGCCCCGATGCAGTGGCTACCTCTGTAACCCCTATTGCTACGCCCCTGCTCAGGACTGAGTCAGCCACTTACATACCTAATATTTAAATCTTTCAGGCAGAGAAAGAAAAAAAAGCAACAAAGCATAGTTATTTGTGTGCCAGGCACTGTACATACCCATGTCTATCTCATGTCACCTCACTTGGGTTATCCTTTAAGAACAAGTACTTTTAGATCTTGCATGCTGTGTCCTGGTTCATAGAAGTGTTGGCCCACTGGTGTGTCCATTTTACCCTCATTGATTTTAAAGCGGTGATGGTTCATTCTTGTGCGCAGTTTTTGTTCTGTTTCTCCTATATAGATTCCTCTTGACTGGCATTTCATGCAGCATATCATGTATGCGACATTGGATGACTCACAGGAAAATTGGTCTTGCATTTGATAATATTTCTGTGAGTTTGTTATTTGTATTTGGCTTGTGCCTAAGATATAAGGGCAGGTCTCACACCTTCTGTTATTGCAGGGTAATGTGCCTGGAGTTTCTGGTGTAGATAATGCACTTCTGATAATCATTTGACTTTAATTGGGAGGTTATCTGAAAGCAAGTAGTGGTAAATCAGGAAAAACTTCCTCCAGGTGTTTGTCTTTGTGGAGTATCTGTTGTAGAGCTTTCGATATCTTCCTCAGTGTCTTTTGGGTTGTAGGTTACCACAATTGGGATTCTGTTGTTATCAGTCTTTGGGGTGTACTTCATCAGTTCCTCTCTTTTTTTTAACAGGTAAATTTTTATTGAAACATTTTCCATTTTTAGTTACAACATAACATAACATACTATATGACCCAAGGCGTCAACCTGTCAACAACAACTTAACAGTAGGTCATTGCATCTATTAGTAAGTAGTTAAGAGGAAAAGAGGGGGGGGGGGGGGGGAGATAGGTTCCTCCACGAAGAGAGTCGTGAGGAAGAAGAAAAGAAGGGAGATCATCTCACCATATAATTACATGTATCTGTCATTATTATCTAAAGTCTTAGTTCATTGTTGGTTGTAACTTGTGGCTATTAAAACAAAAATAAAATAACCTGTTTTTTATAGCTTCTTGAGTCAGATCATTTATTTTACCAAGTCATGAATGTAATAATCAGGAGGAATCATCAAGGCCGGTCGCCATGTGTGTTATGAAAGGCATGCACCTCCCCCCCACCAGATCCCACCCACATCTTCCACTACACTGTAGATTTCTTTTCAGTTATTACTGGAGTATGCTCCACAGAGCCTCTGCACAAAGTTATGTATGCAAGTATTTTTATTTTTTAGTTATACCATTCACTGTTCCTCATCTGAGCCTGTGAAGATTTATTAATGTTCCTCGCCTATTAGTTTGAGTCTAGGCATCAATCAGCACATTCCTGCAGTATTTATCGCACCAACCAGACCAGATATTGTCGAATTTAATAGGGCAATTCCTACTTTTATATGTCATCTTACATAATGGAAGCATTTTATTAACCATGTTAATCCATTCGGTCTTGGTGGGCACAACAGATTGGTTCCAGTGAACCAGAATTACTTTCCTAGCTATATGACATAGCGAGTAAATCATTGCTATTTTATACTTACTATAGCTACCTTTAACAAATATACCCAACATCACTATTTTTGTGTCTAATTTGAATGGGGAGTCCATCACATTACTAATAGTTTTTTCTATTTGATCCCAATATCTAGCCAATGCTGGGCATGAACAGAACATATGCATAAAACTTCCCTCAGCCGAGTGACATCTAGTGCATAGGTCCGAGTGCGTTGTGTTTATTTTGCGTAGCCTAACCGGTGTGCAGTATACTCTGTGAAGATATTTCAACTGAATTAATTTATCCCTGGACGAGATCAGAACCGATGCACCTTTAGCCACCACCTCCTCCCACACCTCCCCATCTATTTCCCCTGTCTTGTTCCCATTGACTGCGGAGTTTGTCTGTGTTATGGCCCAACTGGATCATAATTTCTGCGTAAATGGCAGAGAGTGGTTTGTCTAGGTGCTCTGTTATCAACAGGGATTCAATTGGGTCGGATTTAATCAAGATCCTTCCTCTGCCAAATTGAGCTTTGGTTGCGTGTGATAGCTGATGATATCTTAATCGCATATGATTGAGGAGATCGTTTGCTAGTTTAAATTCAGAGAAGGATAGCAGGGTTCCATCTGGGGCGATATCTTTTAATATCTTAACACCATAGCTGGCCCAGACAGCCGGATCAGGTATAGTAGAGAATTGAGGGGCATTTGGGTTACCCCATAGTGGAGTGTAGGGGGACCATTGGTTAGGAGGTGCTAACTTGCGATGGAGGTACTGCCATGCCTTAATAAGGGTTTTCATGACGGTAGTGATATTTGGAGAGGAATTGGGGCCTCTAAATGGCAAGTTTAAAAGGGCTTTGTACGAGCCCATTATGGCTGCTTCCACCACCACTGCAGGGTTAAGCTCATTACGCGAGAACCACCAGCGTATATTGACCAATATGGATGCCAAGTAGTAGTAAAAGAAGTTAGGCATAGTGGGTCCTCCCTCTTCTGTAGGTAATTCTATCATTTTAAGTGACATACGTGGAAGTTTATTGGACCATATAAATGGTAAAAGAATTTTGTTTAATTCAGTGAAATATTTTTTTGGTATCCAGACAGGGGAATTACGGAAGATATACGTGAATTTTGGGAGCAACATAATTTTTATCGCATTGACTCTGCCAATGAGAGTCAGGGGTAACTCCTGTCAAGTATTGCATTTGTCCTTAACCTTTTTAATTATAGGGAGAAAATTGTTGCCCAAGAACGCATCAAGGTCTTTTTGTATTATAATGCCAAGGTATGTAAACTTATTGGACCATTGCAGGATTGAATTAGAGCTGGTATATGAGGAGAGGTCTTTGTCTAATGGAAAGAGAATTGACTTTGTCTTGTTTATTTTAAGACCTGACCATTTTCCAAAATAGTCAATTGTCTCTAGGGCAGCAGCTAGGGATGGGCCTGAGTTCTCAAGGTATAGAAGGATATCATCCGCATAAAGAGAAATCTTCTCTTCAAGCCCACCCAACTGAAGCCCATGTATATTACTTGAGTGTCTAATCATAATTGCCAGTGGCTCAATAGCCAAGGCAAACAGGGCCGGCGAAAGAGGGCACCCCTGTCTCGTACCTCTAGTTAAGTTAAAGGCCTGTGTTATCTTATTGTTGATGCGTAGTTTAGCTGTGGGGTTTATGTAGAGTAGCCGGGCCATCTTAATAAAATTGGTGCCGATGCCAAATCTGGCCAGTACTTCCCAGAGATACCCCCACTCCACCGAGTTGAATGCCTTTTCATTGTCCAGAGAGGCAACTATCCTATCACCCCTATTATCGTGGTTGGCAACAAGATTAGTGTGGAGTCTTCTAAGGTTGATGTCAGTGCCTTTCCCTGGCATAAAGCCTGATTGGTCTGGGTGAACAATGGTTAAAAAACATTTATTGAGTCTGTTAGCTAGTGACTTTGCAAGTATTTTGGCATCCACATTGATCAGTGAGATCGGCCTATACGAGGTGCATAAAGTAGGGTCTTTGCCCGGATTTGGAATTAGCGCAATCAGAGCTTCTGCCCACGATGCCGGGGGTCTATCTACAGCAAGGGCCTCTTTAATTGTTTCAAGTAATTTTGGGGCAAGGATCTGGTGGTAGTGTTTGTAGTACTCTGATGGATAGCCATCTGAGCCTGGAGATTTACCACAATGCAGCCCGGAGATGGCATCTGTGATCTCGTCCAGGGTCAATGGTGCATCCAGCATCTTTTTGTGTTCCTCAGATAAAGTGGGGAAGGGGACCGTGTTTAAGAAGTCGTTTAGTTGGGTGAATGAGTATTCAACTTTGGAAGTATAGAGTTGGGTATAATACTTCATAAATATTTGTTCAATATGCAATTGATCTATGTGTTCTTGTCTCTCCTCGGATGTAATTCTGGGTATGGTCATATTTGGAGATGTATCCCTGAGCAGCCATGCAAGAAGTTTATCATTTTTGTCGCCCTTGGCAAAAACATGTTGTGCCTAAGCCAACATAGCTTTTTGACAACAATTTACTCTTAAAAGTTCTACTCTATTCAGGGATGCCTGCCAGTCCTTAAAAGTTTGAATAGATTTTGTTTCTACATAGTTTTTTTCGGCTTGTTCAGCTTTATTTTCAGCATTGTCAAGCAGAATAGTATTTTGTTTCCGAACATTAGAGATTTCTGCTATATAGTATCCTCTAAGACATGCTTTATGGGCATCCCAGACCACATCCGAGGAGGCTGTTTTATCATTATCTGACCAATAATGTTGCAGGTTCTTAGTGATGGCTGTATCCACCAGTGGGTCTGATATCCAGTACCTGGACAATCTCCAGTACCTGGACCTCATGGCCCCTTCCATTTTCAGTTCAATGAATACTGGGGAGTGATCAGATATACCCCCAGGAAGTATATCTATTGCTTGAACCATCGGCAGAACGTCTGTAGTTGTATATATAAGGTCTATCCTCGACAGAGTTTTATGCGTCAAAGAAGTGCAGGTATATTTCTTTAAATTGGGATATTTCCATCTCCATATGTCAATTAGTGCATACGTATCTGCCCAGGAAGATAAATCAAATCTCTCAGGTGTAGCATGGGTTAATCTATCTATCACAGGGTTTGGTGCTAAATTGAAATCTCCAGCCCAAATAACCTTAGCCGGTGGGAGCTGAGCTATAATATTAATTATATCGTTTAGTAGTGTCGTATCCCCAGCAGGAGGAAGGTACATGCCAACAATTATAAAAGAAGACCCATATATATTTGCCTGTATCAGTACATATCTGCCAAATGTGTCCAGCCTGACCTGTTGTATCGTCATATTTAATGATTTATGGAATAATATGCTAACCCCTCTGGAGTTAGTGGAATATGTGGAATGGAAATAATGCCCAACCCAGGGCTTTTTTAGAGCCATGATAGTGCTACCAATTAGATGGGTTTCCTGTAGGACACATATATGAGGGTGATATTTTTTAAGGAAATCAAAGACCAAGGCTCTCTTAATTTTTGAATTAAGGCCCCGGACATTCCAAGAGACACAAGTCAAGCTGGACGGCACATTTATTGGTTTAGTGTTTGCCATTGCAGATGACTATATCTATCGAGGACATATGTGATATCATTTAGACATTTCAGTGCCCAGGTGAGAGTAGAGTAGAAAGAGTAGGGAAAAAAGAAAAAAGTAGAAAAAAAGAAGGGAGGCAAAGAGAATCATCATATTGTGTTCACTTGTAAGCATGACCTAATTAAATCCTTATAATCCCACAACACCCACCCTGCTACGCCCACCAACGGATAAGGTAGCTTTATCCCAAAACGGCCCGACCTTCACTCAGTTACCTACCGAGTGAAAGGCTAAAACGCAATTCACCAGCGCGTAAACTGTACACGCTAGTGTGATGGGGGGGGGGGGGGGGGGTAGCGAACCGACTGGATCCGCTGCCCAGCAACACCCAGATGTAACTGGGAGGAAAAAAGGACTTATATGTACATAGTTAACTGGTAGTAGTATTAGGATCTATTACAGACCAATTATCATTAAATGTGGAAACCTTTTACTAGCCTTGTTGTTATATTGTGGAATTATACTAGTGCAATCCTATATAGGTACATATGTCTGTTTATATTATATTATGTAAGTATTTAGTGTAGACAATTTAATTTTTTATATTTTCGCTCAGAATAATCTAGCAAATGGAGTTAGTCTTCATTAAACCCATTATGATAGTGGGCAGCAGTGGGCTAGGTATTCAGTATGGAGTAAGAGCCCTGTAGCTACTAGAGGAGTGGGGTGTGAGTCACCAGTGGGCTTCAGTGATTGAGTTACAAGATTTTTGAAAAATCCTGCTACCACCATAGGGGTTGTACGGTTAATAGATCATTTTTCTTTTTTTTTTTTTGTTTCACTTGTTTTTTTTGAAAATTTTACAGTAACAGGGAGGAAGTTATACATCATAACAATACTTACATGGAAGTACAAACGGAACAATAACAGACAGGAAATGCATATAGTGCCAAGGGTGGGTACTTGCGGGATAAGGAATAAAAATATCCATGTACAATAGAGCGCTTTACCACAGTATCCATCCTTGGTACCCGGTTAGGAAGGGCAGTAAAGGGGCTTATGGGTTATCTGCTTCCCCTCCATCGGGGATTGTCTAAATCCTGATGGAAATGCAAACACTGAAGATTGTACAGAAGGAACTCCAATGCAGTAACAGAAAGGGAGTCTACCATCCTACATTAACCACTCACGGCCGAGTGGAGACTACCCTTGTCAACAAGGTTAGTACTCATTAGATAAAGGACCTGTCTTCCAGCGAGGACAGGCCTGCCTATAGATTATGGTGAGCCCAAATTGCTTCAAGCTGAGTACTGAATGCAATGAAGAGTCACTTAAGTGGGGTATAGAGTATAGGGGGTGCAAGACATTCCTCTTAAGCAGATTAAGGATAGTTTTTCTACTGTGTTTGTAAGTCACTACTATCTCTGCGTTGGGGGGGGGGGGGATATGGTAAGAAAAGAGGGAAATCAGAAGTAGAAAGAGAAAGAGTAGATAGGTAAAGGCAGAGGGGGAAAGAGTTAGGAAGTTGGACAAGGGAGTCCAAGGACGAAAGGGTCCAGAGACGAGGGCCGTTTGAATACAGACTTTGCGCAGGATATATATATGTGTGTACACGAAGAGTCGCCTGAAAAGAAAGCTCATTGATTACGTGTCAGTGTAACTTGTTCAGGGCTTAATAGGTAGTTGATAAGGGAATCCCAGATTGTATGGAATTTCTTCATGCTGTCATTCATGCGAGCTCTCAGTTTCTCAAAGAACAATATATTGCCAAGTCGGTGTTTGATAGCTTCAAAGCACAGAGACCGAGTATTCCACGCTACTGCTATTTTAATTTTAGTTACAGTGAAGATATAATTGAGAAGAGCATTTTGTGCAACCGTTAGGTGTGGATAGGGACAGCCCAATAAGGCATGGAGCGGTTTCCGTGGGACCGGAGCATTAATCAAAGATGATGCCCAGGTGCACACTCTGATCCATAGCCTACGTACTTTTTTACAGGTCCACCAAATGTGGGCGAAGGATCCAGCCGTGTCGCATCCCCTGAAACAGCCACCCGAGCACCTCGTATTATACTTGGCTACTCTTTGAGGGACTAAATACCATCTAAGTTTATAGTTTACCTCAACCAAGTCCGCACTTATTGATATCTTAGGAATGTTGTCCCAGATGTCACACATTTCAGTGTAGTCAATCTGAAGACCTAAGTCTTCTTCCCACTTGAGTATATAAGACGGTTTACTTTGTGAGTGGGAGAGCGTAAGTTCCCTGTATATGAGTGAAATAATCCCTGAGGAGCGGGGGTTGGAGTCGCAGATATTTTCAAAGTAGGTTCTACTTGTCGGGGAATCTACATTTACAAGGTGCTGCTTTACAAAGTCGGATACTTGCATATATATCGGAATGACTCGGAGGGAGTAATTGCAGATTTTTCACGTAGGTAAGCAAACGATTTGATACCAGCATCAGTGACTAGGTCTTGGATTCTGTGGAGTTTGGCGGAGATCCACCACTGGTATGGACCGGAGGACTTTAAAGCTGCCGGGAATGAAGGGTTACCCAGGAAGGACAGGAGTGGCCTATGGGCTGATATTAAACGACCAGAATATTTGCAGCTATCCCACACTTGAAGGGAATGTTTTATAATAGGATTATCAATTTTAGTGCGGTGTGCTGGTGTGAGCCAAAGAAGGTTCTTGATGTTAATAGGGGAGATAAGCTGGCTTTCTATATCTGCCCAAGCAGGCCTATCGCTTTCCACATGCCAGTTGGTCAAGATGGCCAATTGGGCTGCTTTGTAATAGTGGGAGATATTAGGGACTCCCATCCCCCCGTCCGCCCTTAGGCGGTATAAATAAAGCTTCTTAACCTCCTGAGCGATAATCCCGAGCTGAGCTCGGGGTATGTCGCGCAGGAGGATTTCTCAGGCCCCGCTGGGCCGATTTGCATAATTTTTTTTTTGTTACACGCAGCTAGCACTTTGCTAGCTGCGTGTAACTTCCGATCGCCGCCGCTCGCCGCCGATCCGCCGCTACCCGCCGTTCCGCGCAGCCCCCCCCCCTCCCCAACCCCTTGCGCAGCCTGGCCAATCAGTGCCAGGCAGCGCTGAGGGGTGGATCGGAACTCCCTATGACGTCACGACGTCCATGACGTCGGTGACGTCATCCCGCCCCGTCGCCATGGCGACCAGGGAAGCCCAGCAGGAAATCCCGTTCTGAACGGGATTTCCTGCTTACTCTGATCGCCGAAGGCGATCGGAGTGGGTGGGGGGATGCCGCTGCGCTGCGGCTATCATGTAGCGAGCCCTGGGCTCGCTACATGATTTAAAAAATAAAAAAAATTAAAAAATAGTGCTGCGCCACCTCTTGGGCGATATAATTGTATCGCCCAGAGGGTTAAATCTAGGTTTCTGAGTTCCCCAGATGAAACCATTAATTCTCCGCTGAATGGATTCAATAAACGAAGTGGGCAGAGAAATAGGTAATAGTCTAAATGCATAAAGCAACTTGGGGAGAAAGGTCATCTTTATGGCCACTATTCTACCTAGCCAAGATATCGAATACCTCTTCCAACACTCCAGCAAGCCCGTTAGTTCCTTCACAAGCGGGGGGAAGTTGTGCTGAAAAAGTGATTCATAGGAATTGGTGAGATGGATGCCAAGATAAGGCAGTTTATGGGGATCCCAGTCAAATTCAAATGCATCTTGCAATGCGTGAGTCAATTGTGATGGGAGGGAGATATTTAAGGCTTTCAATTTTGACGGATTAACCCGAAGTCCAGAGATTGCGCCAAATTGTTTCAATATCTTTGTTAAGGCTTGGATTGATTTGGTGGGTTGCGAAATACAAACAATTAGGTCATCCGCGAACAGGCCCACTTTATGCATTCTTTTTCCCAGTGGGATGCCGTGAATCTCCTTGCTGTTCCTAATCTGAATAGCGAGTGGCTCGATTGATAACGCAAATAGTAGAGGTGAAAGCGGGCAGCCTTGGCGGGTTCCTCTTGATATGGAGAAAGGGGGTGACTTAAAGCCGTTATAAATTACCGTTGCTAGAGGGTGCGAGTAGAGAGCTTTGATCCACTTAACTAGATTAGCTCCGAAGCCCCATGCCTGGAGTGTCGATACTAAGTAAAGCCATGAGACAGAGTCGAACGCCTTAGTTATGTCAAGTGATAACAGCATAGCTGGTAGACGGGAAGTTTGGGCTTGGTGAATTAAGTGTAAAAGGCGTCGTACGCCGTCACTGGCTTGTCTGTTAGGCATAAAGCCTACCTGGTCGTTACTGATGAATGAGGTAATTGCAGAGTTAAGGCGGGTGGCTAGAATTTTTGCTAGGAGCTTAACGTCTGTGTTTAGCAATGAGATGGGGCGAAAGTTGGACCATTTTGTGTGATCGGAGTTAGGTTTAGGGATCATAGAGATTGTAGCTGTAATTGATTCTGAGTGAAATTGGGCTCCTTTGAGTATACTATTGAAAGCTTTAAGCAATCTAGGGGCCAGTATATCGCTGAATTTTTTGTAGTAACAGGCTTTAAAGCCATCTGGGCCAGGCTGCTTATTCGGTTGGAGAGACCCAATAGCTTGTTGTACTTCACCTAATGTGATTTCTTTATCCACGAGGTCTTTTAATCCCTCAGGGAGTGTTGGAAGAGGTATGTCCGACAAATAGGTTTGTATATCATGTACCGTGGATTCATCTGGGGAGTTGTATAGATTGGTCAAGTTATGCTGGAAAATTTCCACAATTTTCAAGGGATTTGAGGTAAGCTGGTCCTTCTCTGTTTGCAGGGCGACAGGTTTGAACGCTGGGTCGGGCTGCCTAAGGCGTTTCGCTAGGAGTGTATCAGGTTTATTGTTTTTTAGGTAGAATTTTAATTTGGATCGAGAGATTTGTTTTTCAGCTATTTCAGTCATACTAAGATTGAGTGCAATTTCTGTCTTCCTCAAGTTATTTTTAGTTTCCGGGTTAGGATTGCTAAGAAAAAGCGAGTGCTGCGCTGTGTATTCTCTTTCAAGATTAGTGAGTGTTTGGAGCCTGATCTTTTTTCGTCTAGAGGCTATCTGTATTCGTATTCCTCGTATGACCGTTTTATGTGCTTCCCAGACCGTAAAATCTGACACACCCTCACTGCTTTCGTTGGTCGTGAAATAATTAAGAAGTTCTTGTTTTACTTGCTGAACTAC